>NW_022262702.1:0-172191 GCF_002021735.2 Oncorhynchus kisutch | reverse complement strand
TCCAGGTGCAGCAAACATGATTTAGAGCTTGTTTATGGAAAAGTGGTTATTTTCTGTATTTCAATGCTGCAACTTGCTGAAAATTGTCCACAGTGTTCCTATAATCTAGTTTAAACAGTTCTGCAAACAAAATACTTCCAGGTGCAGCAAATATTGATTTAGCTTGTTTATGGAAAAGTGGTTATTTCTGCATTTCAATGTTGCAACTTGCTGAAACTGTCCACAATGTTCATTTCATCTCAAATAGACAGCACAGCAAAAATTGGACATCCAGAGTGCATCAAACATGATTTAGAGCTTGTTTATGGAAAAGTGGTTATTTCTGTATTTCAATGCTGCAACTTGCTGAAAATTGTCCACAGTGTTCCCTATAATCTAGTTTAAACAGTTCTGCAAACAAAATACTTCCAGAGTGCATCAAACATGATTTAGAGCTTGTTATGAAAAAAAGTGTTTTCTGTATTTCAATGCTGCAACTTGCTGAAAATTGTCCACAGTGTCCCTATAATCTAGTTTAAACAGTTCTGCAAACAAAATACTTCCAGGTGCAGCAAATATGATTAGAGCTTGTTTATGGAAAAGTGGTTATTTCTGCATTTCAATGTTGCAACTTGCTGAAAACTGTCCACATGTTCTTTCATCTCAAATAAGACAGTTCAGCAAAAAAATGGACATCCAGAGTGCATCAAACATGATTTAGAGCTTGTTTATGGAAAAGTGGTTATTCTGTATTTCAATGCTGCAACTTGCTGAAAATTGTCCACAGTGTCCTATAATCTAGTTTAAACAGTTCTGCAAACAAAATACTTCCAGAGTGCATCAAACATGATTTAGAGCTTGTTTATGGAAAAGTGGTTATTTCTGTATTTCAATGCTGCAACTTGCTGAAAATTGTCCACAGTTCCTATAATCTAGTTTAAACAGTTCTGCAAACAAAAATACTTCCAGCAGCAAATATTGATTTAGAGCTTGTTTATGGAAAAGTGGTTATTTCTGCATTTCAATGTTGCAACTTGCTGAAAACTGTCCACAATGTTCATTTCATCTCAAATAGACAGCACAGCAAAAATGGACATCCAGAGTGCATCAAACATGATTTAGAGCTTGTTTATGGAAAAGTGGTTATTTCTGTATTTCAATGTTGCAACTTGCTGAAAATTGTCCACAGTGTTCATTCATCTCAATAAGACAGCACAGCAAAAAATACTTCCAGAGTGCATCAAACATGATTTAGAGCTTGTTTATGGAAAAGTGGTTATTTCTGTATTTCAATGCTGCAACTTGCTGAAAATTGTCCACAGTGTCCCTATAATCTAGTTTAAACAGTTCTGCAAACAAAATACTTCCAGAGTGCATCAAACATGATTTAGAGCTTGTTTATGAAAAAAAGGGTTTTCTGTATTTCAATGCTGCAACTTGCTGAAAATTGTCCACAGTGTTCCTATCAATCTAGTTTAAACAGTTCTGCAAACAAAATACTTCCAGAGTGCATCAAATATTGATTTAGAGCTTGTTTATGGAAAAGTGGTTATTTCTGTATTTCAATGCTGCAACTTGCTGAAAATTGTCCACAGTGTCCCTATAATCTAGTTTAAACAGTTCTGCAAACAAAATACTTCCAGAGTGCATCAAACATGATTTAGAGCTTGTTTATGGAAAAGTGGTTATTTCTGTATTTCAATGCTGCAACTTGCTGAAAATTGTCCACAGTGTCCCTATAATCTAGTTTAAACAGTTCTGCAAACAAAATACTTCCAGGGTGCAGCGAATATTGATTTAGAGCTTGTTTATGGAAAAGTGGTTATTTCTGCATTTCAATGTTGCAACTTGCTGAAAACTGTCCACAATGTTCATTTCATCTCAAATAGACAGCACAGCAAAAATTGGACATCCAGAGTGCATCAAACATGATTTAGAGCTTGTTTATGGAAAAGTGGTTATTTCTGCATTTCAATGTTGCAACTTGCTGAAAAGTGTCCACAATGTTCATTTCATCTCAAATAAGACAGCACAGCAAAAATTGGACATCCAGAGTGCATCAAACATGATTTAGAGCTTGTTTATGGAAAAGTGGTTATTTCTGTATTTCAATGCTGCAACTTGCTGAAAATTGTCCACAGTGTCCTATAATCTAGTTTAAACAGTTCTGCAAACAAAATACTTCCAGAGTGCATCAAACATGATTTAGAGCTTGTTTATGAAAAAAAAGTATTTCTGTATTTCAATGCTGCAACTTGCTGAAAATTGTCCACAGTGTTCCTATAATCTAGTTTAAACAGTTCTGCAAACAAAATACTTCCAGGGTGCAGCAAATATTGATTTAGAGCTTGTTTATGGAAAAGTGGTTATTTCTGTATTTCAATGTTGCAACTTGCTGAAAATGTCCACAATGTTCATTTAATCTCAAATAAGACAGCACAGCAAAAATTGGACATCCAGAGTGCATCAAACATGATTTAGAGCTTGTTTATGGAAAAGTGGTTATTTCTGTATTTCAATGCTGCAACTTGCTGAAAATTGTCCACAGTGTTCCTATAATCTAGTTTAAACAGTTCTGCAAACAAAATACTTCCAGGTGCATCAAATATGATTTAGAGCTTGTTTATGGAAAAGTGGTTATTTCTGCATTTCAATGTTGCAACTTGCTGAAAACTGTCCACAATGTTCATTTCATCTCAAATAGACAGCACAGCAAAAATTGGACATCCAGAGTGCATCAAACATGATTTAGAGCTTGTTTATGGAAAAGTGGTTATTTCTGTATTTCAATGCTGCAACTTGCTGAAAATTGTCCACAGTGTCCCTATAATCTAGTTAAAACAGTTCTGCAAACAAAATACTTCCAGAGTGCATCAAACATGATTTAGAGCTTGTTTATGAAAAAAAGTGTTTTCTGTATTTCAATGCTGCAACTTGCTGAAAATTGTCCACAGTGTCCCTATAATCTAGTTTAAACAGTTCTGCAAACAAAATACTTCCAGGGTGCAGCAAATATTGATTTAGAGCTTGTTTATGGAAAAGTGGTTATTTCTGCATTTCAATGCTGCAACTTGCTGAAAACTGTCCACAATGTTCATTTCATCTCAAATAGACAGCACAGCAAAAATTGGACATCCAGAGTGCATCAAACATGATTTAGAGCTTGTTTATGGAAAAGTGGTTATTTCTGTATTTCAATGCTGCAACTTGCTGAAAATTGTCCACAAGTGTCCCTATAATCTAGTTTAAACAGTTCTGCAAACAAAATACTTCCAGAGTGCATCAAACATGATTTAGAGCTTGTTTATGAAAAAAAGTGTTTTCTGTATTTCAATGCTGCAACTTGCTGAAAATTGTCCACAGTGTCCCTATAATCTAGTTTAAACAGTTCTGCAAACAAAATACTTCCAAGGCGCAAATATTGATTTAGAGCTTGTTTATGGAAAAGTGGTTATTTCTGCATTTCAATGTTGCAACTTGCTGAAAACTGTCCACAATGTTCATTTCATCTCAAATAGACAGCACAGCAAAAATGGACATCCAGAGTGCATCAAACATGATTTAGAGCTTGTTTATGGAAAAGTGGTTATTTCTGCATTTCAATGTTGCAACTTGCTGAAAACTGTCCACAATGTTCATTTCATCTCAAATAGACAGCACAGCAAAAATTGGACATCCAGAGTGCATCAAACATGATTTAGAGCTTGTTTATGGAAAAGTGGTTATTTCTGTATTTCAATGCTGCAACTTGCTGAAAATTGTCCACAGTGTCCCTATAATCTAGTTTAAACAGTTCTGCAAACAAAATACTTCCAGAGTGCATCAAACATGATTTAGAGCTTGTTTATGAAAAAAAGTGTTTTCTGTATTTCAATGCTGCAACTTGCTGAAAATTGTCCACAGTGTTCCTATCATCTAGTTTAAACAGTTCTGCAAAAAAATACTTCCAGAGTGCATCAAATATTGATTTAGAGCTTGTTTATGGAAAAGTGGTTATTTCTGTATTTCAATGCTGCAACTTGCTGAAAATTGTCCACAGTGTCCCTATAATCTAGTTTAAACAGTTCTGCAAACAAAATACTTCCAGAGTGCAGCAAATATGATTTAGAGCTTGTTTATGGAAAAGTGGTTATTTCTGTATTTCAATGCTGCAACTTGCTGAAAATTGTCCACAGTGTCCCTATAATCTAGTTTAAACAGTTCTGCAAACAAAATACTTCCAGGGTGCAGCAAATATTGATTTAGAGCTTGTTTATGGAAAAGTGGTTATTTCTGCATTTCAATGTTGCAACTTGCTGAAAACTGTCCACAATGTTCATTTCATCTCAAATAGACAGCACAGCAAAAATTGGACATCCAGAGTGCATCAAACATGATTTAGAGCTTGTTTATGGAAAAGTGGTTATTTCTGCATTTCAATGTTGCAACTTGCTGAAAACTGTCCACAATGTTCATTTCATCTCAAATAGACAGCACAGCAAAAATTGGACATCCAGAGTGCATCAAACATGATTTAGAGCTTGTTTATGGAAAAGTGGTTATTTCTGTATTTCAATGCTGCAACTTGCTGAAAATTTTCCACAGTGTCCCTATAATCTAGTTGAAACAGTTCTGCAAACAAAATACTTCCAGAGTGCATCAAACATGATTTAGAGCTTGTTTATGAAAAAAAAGTGTTTTCTGTATTTCAATGCTGCAACTTGCTGAAAATTGTCCACAGTGTTCCTATAATCTAGTTTAAACAGTTCTGCAAACAAAATACTTCCAGGGTGCAGCAAATATTGATTTAGAGCTTGTTTATGGAAAAGTGGTTATTTCTGCATTTCAATGTTGCAACTTGCTGAAAAGTGTCCACAATGTTCATTTAATCTCAAATAGACAGCACAGCAAAAATTGGACATCCAGAGTGCATCAAACATGATTTAGAGCTTGTTTATGGAAAAGTGGTTATTTCTGTATTTCAATGCTGCAACTTGCTGAAAATTGTCCACAGTGTTCCTATCATCTAGTTTAAACAGTTCTGCAAAAAAATACTTCCAGGTGCAGCAAATATGATTTAGAGCTTGTTTATGGAAAAGTGGTTATTTCTGCATTTCAATGTTGCAACTTGCTGAAAACTGTCCACAATGTTCATTTCATCTCAAATAGACAGCACAGCAAAAATGGACATCCAGAGTGCATCAAACATGATTTAGAGCTTGTTTATGGAAAAGTGGTTATTTCTGTATTTCAATGCTGCAACTTGCTGAAAATTGTCCACAGTGTTCCTATCATCTAGTTTAAACAGTTCTGCAAACAAAATACTTCCAGAGTGCAGCAAACATGATTTAGAGCTTGTTTATGGAAAAGTGGTTATTTCTGTATTTCAATGCTGCAACTTGCTGAAAATTGTCCACAGTGTCCCTATAATCTAGTTTAAACAGTTCTGCAAACAAAATACTTCCAGGCGCAAATATTGATTTAGAGCTTGTTTATGGAAAAGTGGTTATTTCTGCATTTCAATGTTGCAACTTGCTGAAAACTGTCCACAATGTTCATTTCATCTCAAATAGACAGCACAGCAAAAATGGACATCCAGAGTGCATCAAACATGATTTAGAGCTTGTTTATGGAAAAGTGGTTATTTCTGCATTTCAATGTTGCAACTTGCTGAAAACTGTCCACAATGTTCATTTCATCTCAAATAGACAGCACAGCAAAAATTGGACATCCAGAGTGCATCAAACATGATTTAGAGCTTGTTTATGGAAAAGTGGTTATTTCTGTATTTCAATGTTGCAACTTGCTGAAAATTGTCCACAATGTTCATTTCATCTCAAATAAGACAGCACAGCAAAAATTACATCCAGAGTGCATCAAACATGATTTAGAGCTTGTTTATGGAAAAAGTGTTTTCTGTATTTCAATGCTGCAACTTGCTGAAAATTGTCCACAGTGTCCCTATAATCTAGTTTAAACAGTTCTGCAAACAAAATACTTCCAGGGCAGCAAATATGATTTAGAGCTTGTTTATGGAAAAGTGGTTATTTCTGCATTTCAATGTTGCAACTTGCTGAAAACTGTCCACAATGTTCATTTCATCTCAAATAGACAGCACAGCAAAAATGGACATCCAGAGTGCATCAAACATGATTTAGAGCTTGTTTATGGAAAAGTGGTTATTTCTGCATTTCAATGTTGCAACTTGCTGAAAACTGTCCACAATGTTCATTTCATCTCAATAGACAGCACAGCAAAAATTGGACATCCAGAGTGCATCAAACATGATTTAGAGCTTGTTTATGGAAAAGTGGTTATTTCTGTATTTCAATGCTGCAACTTGCTGAAAATTGTCCACAGTGTCCCTATAATCTAGTTTAAACAGTTCTGCAAACAAAATACTTCCAGAGTGCATCAAACATGATTTAGAGCTTGTTTATGAAAAAGTGGTATTTCTGTATTTCAATGCTGCAACTTGCTGAAAATTGTCCACAGTGTCCCTATAATCTAGTTTAAACAGTTCTGCAAACAAAATACTTCCAGAGTGCAGCAAATATGATTTAGAGCTTGTTTATGGAAAAGTGGTTATTTCTGTATTTCAATGCTGCAACTTGCTGAAAATTGTCCACAGTGTCCCTATAATCTAGTTTAAACAGTTCTGCAAACAAAATACTTCCAGGGTGCAGCAAATATGATTTAGAGCTTGTTTATGGAAAAGTGGTTATTTCTGTATTTCCATGTTGCAACTTGCTGAAAACTGTCCACAATGTTCATTTCATCTCAAATAGACAGCACAGCAAAAATTGGACATCCAGAGTGCATCAAACATGATTTAGAGCTTGTTTATGGAAAAGTGGTTATTTCTGCATTTCAATGTTGCAACTTGCTGAAAACTGTCCACAATGTTCATTTCATCTCAAATAAGACAGCACAGCAAAAATTGGACATCCAGAGTGCATCAAACATGATTTAGAGCTTGTTTATGGAAAAGTGGTTATTTCTGTATTTCAATGCTGCAACTTGCTGAAAATTGTCCACAGTGTCCCTATAATCTAGTTTAAACAGTTCTGCAAACAAAATACTTCCAGAGTGCATCAAACATGATTTAGAGCTTGTTTATGAAAAAAAGTGTTTCTGTATTTCAATGCTGCAACTTGCTGAAAATTGTCCACAGTGTTCCTATAATCTAGTTTAAACAGTTCTGCAAACAAAATACTTCCAGGGTGCAGCAAATATTGATTTAGAGCTTGTTTATGGAAAAGTGGTTATTTCTGCATTTCAATGTTGCAACTTGCTGAAAACTGTCCACAATGTTCATTTAATCTCAAATAGACAGCACAGCAAAAATTGGACATCCAGAGTGCATCAAACATGATTTAGAGCTTGTTTATGGAAAAGTGGTTATTTCTGTATTTCAATGCTGCAACTTGCTGAAAATTGTCCACAGTGTTCCTATAATCTAGTTTAAACAGTTCTGCAAACAAAATACTTCCAGGTGCAGCAAACATGATTTAGAGCTTGTTTATGGAAAAGTGGTTATTTCTGTATTTCAATGCTGCAACTTGCTGAAAATTGTCCACAGTGTCCCTATAATCTAGTTTAAACAGTTCTGCAAACAAAATACTTCCAGGGTGCAGCAAATATGATTTAGAGCTTGTTTATGGAAAAGTGGTTATTTCTGCATTTCAATGTTGCAACTTGCTGAAAACTGTCCACAATGTTCATTTCATCTCAAATAGACAGCACAGCAAAAATTGGACATCCAGAGTGCATCAAACATGATTTAGAGCTTGTTTATGGAAAAGTGGTTATTTCTGTATTTCAATGCTGCAACTTGCTGAAAATTGTCCACAAGTGTCCCTATAATCTAGTTTAAACAGTTCTGCAAACAAAATACTTCCAGAGTGCATCAAACATGATTTAGAGCTTGTTTATGAAAAAAAAGTGTTTTCTGTATTTCAATGCTGCAACTTGCTGAAAATTGTCCACAGTGTCCCTATAATCTAGTTTAAACAGTTCTGCAAACAAAATACTTCCAAGGCGCAAATATTGATTTAGAGCTTGTTTATGGAAAAGTGGTTATTTCTGCATTTCAATGTTGCAACTTGCTGAAAACTGTCCACAATGTTCATTTCATCTCAAATAGACAGCACAGCAAAAATGGGACATCCAGAGTGCATCAAACATGATTTAGAGCTTGTTTATGGAAAAGTGGTTATTTCTGCATTTCAATGTTGCAACTTGCTGAAAAGTGTCCACAATGTTCATTTCATCTCAAATAGACAGCACAGCAAAAATTGGACATCCAGAGTGCATCAAACATGATTTAGAGCTTGTTTATGGAAAAGTGGTTATTTCTGTATTTCAATGCTGCAACTTGCTGAAAATTGTCCACAAGTGTCCCTATAATCTAGTTTAAACAGTTCTGCAAACAAAATACTTCCAGAGTGCATCAAACATGATTTAGAGCTTGTTTATGAAAAAAAGTGTTTTCTGTATTTCAATGCTGCAACTTGCTGAAAATTGTCCACAGTGTTCCTATCATCTAGTTTAAACAGTTCTGCAAAAAAATACTTCCAGGGTGCAGCAAACATGATTTAGAGCTTGTTTATGGAAAAGTGGTTATTTCTGTATTTCAATGCTGCAACTTGCTGAAAATTGTCCACAGTGTCCCTATAATCTAGTTTAAACAGTTCTGCAAACAAAATACTTCCAGAGTGCAGCAAACATGATTTAGAGCTTGTTTATGGAAAAGTGGTTATTTCTGTATTTCAATGCTGCAACTTGCTGAAAATTGTCCACAGTGTCCCTATAATCTAGTTTAAACAGTTCTGCAAACAAAATACTTCCAGGGTGCAGCAAATATGATTTAGAGCTTGTTTATGGAAAAGTGGTTATTTCTGCATTTCAATGTTGCAACTTGCTGAAAACTGTCCACAATGTTCATTTCATCTCAAATAGACAGCACAGCAAAAATTGGACATCCAGAGTGCATCAAACATGATTTAGAGCTTGTTTATGGAAAAGTGGTTATTTCTGTATTTCAATGTTGCAACTTGCTGAAAATGTCCACAATGTTCATTTCATCTCAAATAAGACAGCACAGCAAAAATTGGACATCCAGAGTGCATCAAACATGATTTAGAGCTTGTTTATGGAAAAGTGGTTATTTCTGTATTTCAATGCTGCAACTTGCTGAAAATTGTCCACAGTGTCCCTATAATCTAGTTTAAACAGTTCTGCAAACAAAATACTTCCAGAGTGCATCAAACATGATTTAGAGCTTGTTTATGAAAAAAAGTGTTTTCTGTATTTCAATGCTGCAACTTGCTGAAAATTGTCCACAGTGTTCCTATAATCTAGTTTAAACAGTTCTGCAAACAAAATACTTCCAGGGTGCAGCAAATATGATTTAGAGCTTGTTTATGGAAAAGTGGTTATTTCTGCATTTCAATGTTGCAACTTGCTGAAAACTGTCCACAATGTTCATTTCATCTCAAATAGACAGCACAGCAAAAATTGGACATCCAGAGTGCATCAAACATGATTTAGAGCTTGTTTATGGAAAAGTGGTTATTTCTGTATTTCAATGCTGCAACTTGCTGAAAATTGTCCACAGTGTTCCTATCATCTAGTTTAAACAGTTCTGCAAAAAAAATACTTCCAGAGTGCATCAAACATGATTTAGAGCTTGTTTATGGAAAAGTGGTTATTTCTGTATTTCAATGCTGCAACTTGCTGAAAATTGTCCACAATGTCCCTATAATCTAGTTTAAACAGTTCTGCAAACAAAATACTTCCAGAGTGCATCAAACATGATTTAGAGCTTGTTTATGGAAAAGTGGTTATTTCTGCATTTCAATGTTGCAACTTGCTGAAAACTGTCCACAATGTTCATTTCATCTCAAATAGACAGCACAGCAAAATTGGACATCCAGAGTGCATCAAACATGATTTAGAGCTTGTTTATGGAAAAGTGGTTATTTCTGTATTTCAATGTTGCAACTTGCTGAAAATTGTCCACAATGTTCATTTCATCTCAAATAAGACAGCACAGCAAAAATTGGACATCCAGAGTGCATCAAACATGATTTAGAGCTTGTTTATGGAAAAAAAGTGTTTTCTGTATTTCAATGCTGCAACTTGCTGAAAATTGTCCACAGTGTCCCTATAATCTAGTTTAAACAGTTCTGCAAACAAAATACTTCCAGGGCGCAAATATGATTTAGAGCTTGTTTATGGAAAAGTGGTTATTTCTGTATTTCAATGTTGCAACTTGCTGAAAACTGTCCACAATGTTCATTTCATCTCAAATAGACAGCACAGCAAAAATGGACATCCAGAGTGCATCAAACATGATTTAGAGCTTGTTTATGGAAAAGTGGTTATTTCTGCATTTCAATGTTGCAACTTGCTGAAAACTGTCCACAATGTTCATTTCATCTCAAATAGACAGCACAGCAAAAATTGGACATCCAGAGTGCATCAAACATGATTTAGAGCTTGTTTATGGAAAAGTGGTTATTTCTGTATTTCAATGCTGCAACTTGCTGAAAATTGTCCACAGTGTCCCTATAATCTAGTTTAAACAGTTCTGCAAACAAAATACTTCCAGAGTGCATCAAACATGATTTAGAGCTTGTTTATGAAAAAAAAGTTTTTCTGTATTTCAATGCTGCAACTTGCTGAAAATTGTCCACAGTGTCCCTATAATCTAGTTTAAACAGTTCTGCAAACAAAATACTTCCAGGTGCAAATATTGATTTAGAGCTTGTTTATGGAAAAGTGGTTATTTCTGCATTTCAATGTTGCAACTTGCTGAAAACTGTCCACAATGTTCATTTCATCTCAAATAGACAGCACAGCAAAAATGGACATCCAGAGTGCATCAAACATGATTTAGAGCTTGTTTATGGAAAAGTGGTTATTTCTGCATTTCAATGTTGCAACTTGCTGAAAACTGTCCACAATGTTCATTTCATCTCAAATAAGACAGCACAGCAAAAATTGGACATCCAGAGTGCATCAAACATGATTTAGAGCTTGTTTATGGAAAAGTGGTTATTTCTGTATTTCAATGCTGCAACTTGCTGAAAATTGTCCACAGTGTCCCTATAATCTAGTTTAAACAGTTCTGCAAACAAAATACTTCCAGAGTGCATCAAACATGATTTAGAGCTTGTTTATGAAAAAAAAGTGTTTTCTGTATTTCAATGCTGCAACTTGCTAAAAATTGTCCACAGTGTTCCTATAATCTAGTTTAAACAGTTCTGCAAACAAAATACTTCCAGAGTGCATCAAACATGATTTAGAGCTTGTTTATGGAAAAGTGGTTATTTCTGTATTTCAATGCTGCAACTTGCTGAAAATTGTCCACAGTGTCCCTATAATCTAGTTTAAACAGTTCTGCAAACAAAATACTTCCAGAGTGCATCAAACATGATTTAGAGCTTGTTTATGGAAAAGTGGTTATTTCTGTATTTCAATGCTGCAACTTGCTGAAAATTGTCCACAGTGTCCCTATAATCTAGTTTAAACAGTTCTGCAAACAAAATACTTCCAGGGTGCAGCAAACATGATTTAGAGCTTGTTTATGGAAAAGTGGTTATTTCTGCATTTCAATGTTGCAACTTGCTGAAAACTGTCCACAATGTTCATTTCATCTCAAATAGACAGCACAGCAAAAATTGGACATCCAGAGTGCATCAAACATGATTTAGAGCTTGTTTATGGAAAAGTGGTTATTTCTGTATTTCAATGTTGCAACTTGCTGAAAATTGTCCACAATGTTCATTTCATCTCAAATAGACAGCACAGCAAAAATTGGACATCCAGAGTGCATCAAACATGATTTAGAGCTTGTTTATGGAAAAGTGGTTATTTCTGTATTTCAATGCTGCAACTTGCTGAAAATTGTCCACAGTGTCCCTATAATCTAGTTTAAACAGTTCTGCAAACAAAATACTTCCAGAGTGCATCAAATATGATTTAGAGCTTGTTTATGGAAAAGTGGTTATTTCTGCATTTCAATGTTGCAACTTGCTGAAAACTGTCCACAATGTTCATTTCATCTCAAATAGACAGCACAGCAAAAATTGGACATCCAGAGTGCATCAAACATGATTTAGAGCTTGTTTATGGAAAAGTGGTTATTTCTGCATTTCAATGTTGCAACTTGCTGAAAAGTGTCCACAATGTTCATTTCATCTCAAATAAGACAGCACAGCAAAAATTGGACATCCAGAGTGCATCAAACATGATTTAGAGCTTGTTTATGGAAAAGTGGTTATTTCTGTATTTCAATGCTGCAACTTGCTGAAAATTGTCCACAGTGTCCCTATAATCTAGTTTAAACAGTTCTGCAAACAAAATACTTCCAGAGTGCATCAAACATGATTTAGAGCTTGTTTATGAAAAAAAGTGTTTTCTGTATTTCAATGCTGCAACTTGCTGAAAATTGTCCACAGTGTTCCTATAATCTAGTTTAAACAGTTCTGCAAACAAAATACTTCCAGGGTGCAGCAAATATTGATTTAGAGCTTGTTTATGGAAAAGTGGTTATTTCTGCATTTCAATGTTGCAACTTGCTGAAAAGTGTCCACAATGTTCATTTAATCTCAAATAAGACAGCACAGCAAAAATTGGACATCCAGAGTGCATCAAACATGATTTAGAGCTTGTTTATGGAAAAGTGGTTATTTCTGTATTTCAATGCTGCAACTTGCTGAAAATTGTCCACAGTGTTCCTATAATCTAGTTTAAACAGTTCTGCAAAAAAATACTTCCAGGTGCATCAAATATGATTTAGAGCTTGTTTATGGAAAAGTGGTTATTTCTGCATTTCAATGTTGCAACTTGCTGAAAACTGTCCACAATGTTCATTTCATCTCAAATAGACAGCACAGCAAAAATTGGACATCCAGAGTGCATCAAACATGATTTAGAGCTTGTTTATGGAAAAGTGGTTATTTCTGTATTTCAATGCTGCAACTTGCTGAAAATTGTCCACAGTGTCCCTATAATCTAGTTTAAACAGTTCTGCAAACAAAATACTTCCAGAGTGCATCAAACATGATTTAGAGCTTGTTTATGAAAAAAAGTATTTTCTGTATTTCAATGCTGCAAACTTGCTGAAAATTGTCCACAGTGTTCCTATAATCTAGTTTAAACAGTTCTGCAAACAAAATACTTCCAGGGTGCAGCAAATATTGATTTAGAGCTTGTTTATGGAAAAGTGGTTATTTCTGCATTTCAATGTTGCAACTTGCTGAAAACTGTCCACAATGTTCATTTCATCTCAAATAGACAGCACAGCAAAAATTGGACATCCAGAGTGCATCAAACATGATTTAGAGCTTGTTTATGGAAAAGTGGTTATTTCTGTATTTCAATGCTGCAACTTGCTGAAAATTGTCCACAAGTGTCCCTATAATCTAGTTTAAACAGTTCTGCAAACAAAATACTTCCAGAGTGCATCAAACATGATTTAGAGCTTGTTTATGAAAAAAAGTGTTTTCTGTATTTCAATGCTGCAACTTGCTGAAAACTGTCCACAATGTTCATTTCATCTCAAATAGACAGCACAGCAAAAATTGGACATCCAGAGTGCATCAAACATGATTTAGAGCTTGTTTATGGAAAAGTGGTTATTTCTGTATTTCAATGCTGCAACTTGCTGAAAATTGTCCACAATGTCCCTATAATCTAGTTTAAACAGTTCTGCAAACAAAATACTTCCAGGTGCAGCAAACATGATTTAGAGCTTGTTTATGGAAAAGTGGTTATTTCTGTATTTCAATGCTGCAACTTGCTGAAAATTGTCCACAGTGTCCCTATAATCTAGTTTAAACAGTTCTGCAAACAAAATACTTCCAGAGTGCATCAAACATGATTTAGAGCTTGTTTATGGAAAAGTGGTTATTTCTGTATTTCAATGCTGCAACTTGCTGAAAATTGTCCACAGTGTCCCTATAATCTAGTTTAAACAGTTCTGCAAACAAAATACTTCCAGAGTGCATCAAACATGATTTAGAGCTTGTTTATGGAAAAGTGGTTATTTCTGCATTTCAATGTTGCAACTTGCTGAAAACTGTCCACAATGTTCATTTCTTCTCAAATAGACAGCACAGCAAAAATTGGACATCCAGAGTGCATCAAACATGATTTACAGCTTGTTTATGGAAAAGTGGTTATTTCTGTATTTCAATGTTGCAACTTGCTGAAAATTGTCCACAATGTTCATTTCATCTCAAATAAGACAGCACAGCAAAAATTGGACATCCAGAGTGCATCAAACATGATTTAGAGCTTGTTTATGGAAAAGTGGTTATTTCTGTATTTCAATGCTGCAACTTGCTGAAAATTGTCCACAGTGTCCCTATAATCTAGTTTAAACAGTTCTGCAAACAAAATACTTCCAGGGTGCAGCAAATATGATTTAGAGCTTGTTTATGGAAAAGTGGTTATTTCTGTATTTCAATGTTGCAACTTGCTGAAAACTGTCCACAATGTTCATTTCATCTCAAATAGACAGCACAGCAAAAATTGGACATCCAGAGTGCATCAAACATGATTTAGAGCTTGTTTATGGAAAAGTGGTTATTTCTGCATTTCAATGTTGCAACTTGCTGAAAAGTGTCCACAATGTTCATTTCATCTCAAATAGACAGCACAGCAAAAATTGGACATCCAGAGTGCATCAAACATGATTTAGAGCTTGTTTATGGAAAAGTGGTTATTTCTGTATTTCAATGCTGCAACTTGCTGAAAATTTTCCACAGTGTCCCTATAATCTAGTTGAAACAGTTCTGCAAACAAAATACTTCCAGAGTGCATCAAACATGATTTAGAGCTTGTTTATGAAAAAAAAGTGTTTTCTGTATTTCAATGCTGCAACTTGCTAAAAATTGTCCACAGTGTTCCTATAATCTAGTTTAAACAGTTCTGCAAACAAAATACTTCCAGAGTGCATCAAACATGATTTAGAGCTTGTTTATGGAAAAGTGGTTATTTCTGCATTTCAATGTTGCAACTTGCTGAAAACTGTCCACAATGTTCATTTCATCTCAAATAAGACAGCACAGCAAAAATTGGACATCCAGAGTGCATCAAACATGATTTAGAGCTTGTTTATGGAAAAGTGGTTATTTCTGTATTTCAATGCTGCAACTTGCTGAAAATTGTCCACAGTGTTCCTATAATCTAGTTTAAACAGTTCTGCAAAAAAATACTTCCAGGTGCATCAAACATGATTTAGAGCTTGTTTATGGAAAAGTGGTTATTTCTGTATTTCAATGTTGCAACTTGCTGAAAACTGTCCACAATGTTCATTTCATCTCAAATAGACAGCACAGCAAAAATTGGACATCCAGAGTGCATCAAACATGATTTAGAGCTTGTTTATGGAAAAGTGGTTATTTCTGTATTTCAATGCTGCAACTTGCTGAAAATTGTCCACAGTGTCCCTATAATCTAGTTAAACAGTTCTGCAAACAAAATACTTCCAGAGTGCATCAAACATGATTTAGAGCTTGTTTATGAAAAAAAGTATTTCTGTATTTCAATGCTGCAACTTGCTGAAAATTGTCCACAGTGTTCCTATAATCTAGTTTAAACAGTTCTGCAAACAAAATACTTCCAGGGTGCAGCAAATATGATTTAGAGCTTGTTTATGGAAAAGTGGTTATTTCTGCATTTCAATGTTGCAACTTGCTGAAAACTGTCCACAATGTTCATTTCATCTCAAATAGACAGCACAGCAAAAATTGGACATCCAGAGTGCATCAAACATGATTTAGAGCTTGTTTATGGAAAAGTGGTTATTTCTGTATTTCAATGCTGCAACTTGCTGAAAATTGTCCACAAGTGTCCCTATAATCTAGTTTAAACAGTTCTGCAAACAAAATACTTCCAGAGTGCATCAAACATGATTTAGAGCTTGTTTATGAAAAAAAGTGTTTTCTGTATTTCAATGCTGCAACTTGCTGAAAACTGTCCACAATGTTCATTTCATCTCAAATAGACAGCACAGCAAAAATTGGACATCCAGAGTGCATCAAACATGATTTAGAGCTTGTTTATGGAAAAGTGGTTATTTCTGTATTTCAATGCTGCAACTTGCTGAAAATTGTCCACAATGTCCCTATAATCTAGTTTAAACAGTTCTGCAAACAAAATACTTCCAGGGCATCAAACATGATTTAGAGCTTGTTTATGGAAAAGTGGTTATTTCTGTATTTCAATGTTGCAACTTGCTGAAAACTGTCCACAATGTTCATTTCATCTCAAATAGACAGCACAGCAAAAATGGACATCCAGAGTGCATCAAACATGATTTAGAGCTTGTTTATGGAAAAGTGGTTATTTCTGCATTTCAATGTTGCAACTTGCTGAAAACTGTCCACAATGTTCATTTCATCTCAAATAGACAGCACAGCAAAATTGGACATCCAGAGTGCATCAAACATGATTTAGAGCTTGTTTATGGAAAAGTGGTTATTTCTGTATTTCAATGTTGCAACTTGCTGAAAATTGTCCACAATGTTCATTTCATCTCAAATAGACAGCACAGCAAAATTGGACATCCAGAGTGCATCAAACATGATTTAGAGCTTGTTTATGAAAAAAAAGTGTTTCTGTATTTCAATGCTGCAACTTGCTGAAAATTGTCCACAGTGTCCCTATAATCTAGTTTAAACAGTTCTGCAAACAAAATACTTCCAGGGCGCAAACATGATTTAGAGCTTGTTTATGGAAAAGTGGTTATTTCTGTATTTCAATGTTGCAACTTGCTGAAAACTGTCCACAATGTTCATTTCATCTCAAATAGACAGCACAGCAAAAATGGACATCCAGAGTGCATAAAACATGATTTAGAGCTTGTTTATGGAAAAGTGGTTATTTCTGCATTTCAATGTTGCAACTTGCTGAAAAGTGTCCACAATGTTCATTTCATCTCAAATAAGACAGCACAGCAAAAATTGGACATCCAGAGTGCATCAAACATGATTTAGAGCTTGTTTATGGAAAAGTGGTTATTTCTGTATTTCAATGCTGCAACTTGCTGAAAATTGTCCACAAGTGTCCCTATAATCTAGTTTAAACAGTTCTGCAAACAAAATACTTCCAGAGTGCATCAAACATGATTTAGAGCTTGTTTATGAAAAAAAAGTGTTTTCTGTATTTCAATGCTGCAACTTGCTGAAAACTGTCCACAATGTTCATTTCATCTCAAATAGACAGCACAGCAAAAATTGGACATCCAGAGTGCATCAAACATGATTTAGAGCTTGTTTATGGAAAAGTGGTTATTTCTGTATTTCAATGCTGCAACTTGCTGAAAATTGTCCACAAGTGTCCCTATAATCTAGTTTAAACAGTTCTGCAAACAAAATACTTCCAGAGTGCATCAAACATGATTTAGAGCTTGTTTATGAAAAAAAGTATTTTCTGTATTTCAATGCTGCAACTTGCTGAAAATTGTCCACAGTGTCCCTATAATCTAGTTTAAACAGTTCTGCAAACAAAATACTTCCAGGGCGCAAATATTGATTTAGAGCTTGTTTATGGAAAAGTGGTTATTTCTGCATTTCAATGTTGCAACTTGCTGAAAACTGTCCACAATGTTCATTTCATCTCAAATAGACAGCACAGCAAAAATTGGACATCCAGAGTGCATCAAACATGATTTAGAGCTTGTTTATGGAAAAGTGGTTATTTCTGTATTTCAATGCTGCAACTTGCTGAAAATTGTCCACAAGTGTCCCTATAATCTAGTTTAAACAGTTCTGCAAACAAAATACTTCCAGAGTGCATCAAACATGATTTAGAGCTTGTTTATGAAAAAAAAGTGTTTTCTGTATTTCAATGCTGCAACTTGCTGAAAACTGTCCACAATGTTCATTTCATCTCAAATAGACAGCACAGCAAAAATTGGACATCCAGAGTGCATCAAACATGATTTAGAGCTTGTTTATGGAAAAGTGGTTATTTCTGTATTTCAATGCTGCAACTTGCTGAAAATTGTCCACAATGTCCCTATAATCTAGTTTAAACAGTTCTGCAAACAAAATACTTCCAGGTGCATCAAACATGATTTAGAGCTTGTTTATGGAAAAGTGGTTATTTCTGTATTTCAATGTTGCAACTTGCTGAAAACTGTCCACAATGTTCATTTCATCTCAAATAGACAGCACAGCAAAAATGGACATCCAGAGTGCATCAAACATGATTTAGAGCTTGTTTATGGAAAAGTGGTTATTTCTGCATTTCAATGTTGCAACTTGCTGAAAACTGTCCACAATGTTCATTTCATCTCAAATAGACAGCACAGCAAAATTGGACATCCAGAGTGCATCAAACATGATTTAGAGCTTGTTTATGGAAAAGTGGTTATTTCTGTATTTCAATGTTGCAACTTGCTGAAAATTGTCCACAATGTTCATTTCATCTCAAATAGACAGCACAGCAAAATTGGACATCCAGAGTGCATCAAACATGATTTAGAGCTTGTTTATGAAAAAAAAGTGTTTTCTGTATTTCAATGCTGCAACTTGCTGAAAATTGTCCACAGTGTCCCTATAATCTAGTTTAAACAGTTCTGCAAACAAAATACTTCCAGGGCGCAAAGTATTGATTTAGAGCTTGTTTATGGAAAAGTGGTTATTTCTGCATTTCAATGTTGCAACTTGCTGAAAACTGTCCACAATGTTCATTTCATCTCAAATAGACAGCACAGCAAAAATGGACATCCAGAGTGCATAAAACATGATTTAGAGCTTGTTTATGGAAAAGTGGTTATTTCTGCATTTCAATGTTGCAACTTGCTGAAAAGTGTCCACAATGTTCATTTCATCTCAAATAAGACAGCACAGCAAAAATTGGACATCCAGAGTGCATCAAACATGATTTAGAGCTTGTTTATGGAAAAGTGGTTATTTCTGTATTTCAATGCTGCAACTTGCTGAAAATTGTCCACAAGTGTCCCTATAATCTAGTTTAAACAGTTCTGCAAACAAAATACTTCCAGAGTGCATCAAACATGATTTAGAGCTTGTTTATGAAAAAAAGTGTTTTCTGTATTTCAATGCTGCAACTTGCTGAAAACTGTCCACAATGTTCATTTCATCTCAAATAGACAGCACAGCAAAAATTGGACATCCAGAGTGCATCAAACATGATTTAGAGCTTGTTTATGGAAAAGTGGTTATTTCTGTATTTCAATGCTGCAACTTGCTGAAAATTGTCCACAAGTGTCCCTATAATCTAGTTTAAACAGTTCTGCAAACAAAATACTTCCAGAGTGCATCAAACATGATTTAGAGCTTGTTTATGAAAAAGTGGTTATTTATGTATTTCAATGCTGCAACTTGCTGAAAATTTTCCACAGTGTCCCTATAATCTAGTTTAAACAGTTCTGCAAACAAAATACTTCCAGGGCGCAAATATTGATTTAGAGCTTGTTTATGGAAAAGTGGTTATTTCTGCATTTCAATGTTGCAACTTGCTGAAAACTGTCCACAATGTTCATTTCATCTCAAATAGACAGCACAGCAAAAATTGGACATCCAGAGTGCATCAAACATGATTTAGAGCTTGTTTATGGAAAAGTGGTTATTTCTGTATTTCAATGCTGCAACTTGCTGAAAATTGTCCACAAGTGTCCCTATAATCTAGTTTAAACAGTTCTGCAAACAAAATACTTCCAGAGTGCATCAAACATGATTTAGAGCTTGTTTATGAAAAAAAAGTGTTTTCTGTATTTCAATGCTGCAACTTGCTGAAAACTGTCCACAATGTTCATTTCATCTCAAATAGACAGCACAGCAAAAATTGGACATCCAGAGTGCATCAAACATGATTTAGAGCTTGTTTATGGAAAAGTGGTTATTTATGTATTTCAATGCTGCAACTTGCTGAAAATTGTCCACAAGTGTCCCTATAATCTAGTTTAAACAGTTCTGCAAACAAAATACTTCCAGAGTGCATCAAACATGATTTAGAGCTTGTTTATGAAAAAAAAGTATTTTCTGTATTTCAATGCTGCAACTTGCTGAAAATTGTCCACAAGTGTCCCTATAATCTAGTTTAAACAGTTCTGCAAACAAAATACTTCCAGGGCGCAAAGTATTGATTTAGAGCTTGTTTATGGAAAAGTGGTTATTTCTGCATTTCAATGTTGCAACTTGCTGAAAACTGTCCACAATGTTCATTTCATCTCAAATAGACAGCACAGCAAAAATTGGACATCCAGAGTGCATCAAACATGATTTAGAGCTTGTTTATGGAAAAGTGGTTATTTCTGTATTTCAATGCTGCAACTTGCTGAAAATTGTCCACAGTTTTCCAATAATCTAGTTTAAACAGTTCTGCAAACAAAATACTTCCAGAGTGCATCAAACATGATTTAGAGCTTGTTTATGAAAAAAATGTTTTCTGTATTTCAATGCTGCAACTTGCTGAAAATTGTCCACAGTGTTCCTATAATCTAGTTTAAACAGTTCTGCAAACAAAATACTTCCAGAGTGCATCAAACATGATTTAGAGCTTGTTTATGAAAAAAAGTGTTTTCTGTATTTCAATGCTGCAACTTGCTGAAAACTGTCCACAATGTTCATTTCATCTCAAATAGACAGCACAGCAAAAATTGGACATCCAGAGTGCATCAAACATGATTTAGAGCTTGTTTATGGAAAAGTGGTTATTTCTGTATTTCAATGCTGCAACTTGCTGAAAATTGTCCACAAGTGTCCCTATAATCTAGTTTAAACAGTTCTGCAAACAAAATACTTCCAGAGTGCATCAAACATGATTTAGAGCTTGTTTATGAAAAAAAAGTATTTTCTGTATTTCAATGCTGCAACTTGCTGAAAATTGTCCACAGTGTCCCTATAATCTAGTTTAAACAGTTCTGCAAACAAAATACTTCCAGAGGCGCAAAGTATTGATTTAGAGCTTGTTTATGGAAAAGTGGTTATTTCTGCATTTCAATGTTGCAACTTGCTGAAAACTGTCCACAATGTTCATTTCATCTCAAATAGACAGCACAGCAAAAATGGACATCCAGAGTGCATCAAACATGATTTAGAGCTTGTTTATGGAAAAGTGGTTATTTCTGTATTTCAATGCTGCAACTTGCTGAAAATTGTCCACAAGTGTCCCTATAATCTAGTTTAAACAGTTCTGCAAACAAAATACTTCCAGAGTGCATCAAACATGATTTAGAGCTTGTTTATGAAAAAAAGTATTTTCTGTATTTCAATGCTGCAACTTGCTGAAAATTGTCCACAGTGTCCCTATAATCTAGTTTAAACAGTTCTGCAAACAAAATACTTCCAAGGCGCAAAGTATTGATTTAGAGCTTGTTTATGGAAAAGTGGTTATTTCTGCATTTCAATGTTGCAACTTGCTGAAAACTGTCCACAATGTTCATTTCATCTCAAATAGACAGCACAGCAAAAATGGACATCCAGAGTGCATCAAACATGATTTAGAGCTTGTTTATGGAAAAGTGGTTATTTCTGCATTTCAATGTTGCAACTTGCTGAAAAGTGTCCACAATGTTCATTTCATCTCAAATAAGACAGCACAGCAAAAATTGGACATCCAGAGTGCATCAAACATGATTTAGAGCTTGTTTATGGAAAAGTGGTTATTTCTGTATTTCAATGCTGCAACTTGCTGAAAATTGTCCACAAGTGTCCCTATAATCTAGTTTAAACAGTTCTGCAAACAAAATACTTCCAGAGTGCATCAAACATGATTTAGAGCTTGTTTATGAAAAAAAGTGTTTTCTGTATTTCAATGCTGCAACTTGCTGAAAATTGTCCACAGTGTCCCTATAATCTAGTTTAAACAGTTCTGCAAACAAAATACTTCCAGGGCGCAAATATTGATTTAGAGCTTGTTTATGGAAAAGTGGTTATTTCTGCATTTCAATGTTGCAACTTGCTGAAAACTGTCCACAATGTCCATTTCATCTCAAATAGACAGCACAGCAAAAATTGGACATCCAGAGTGCATCAAACATGATTTAGAGCTTGTTTATGAAAAAAAGTGTTTTCTGTATTTCAATGCTGCAACTTGCTGAAAATGTCCACAATGTTCATTTCATCTCAAATAGACAGCACAGCAAAAATTGGACATCCAGAGTGCATCAAACATGATTTAGAGCTTGTTTATGGAAAAGTGGTTATTTCTGTATTTCAATGCTGCAACTTGCTGAAAATTGTCCACAGTGTTCCTATCATCTAGTTTAAACAGTTCTGCAAAAAAATACTTCCAGAGTGCATCAAACATGATTTAGAGCTTGTTTATGGAAAAGTGGTTATTTCTGTATTTCAATGCTGCAACTTGCTGAAAATTGTCCACAGTGTCCCTATAATCTAGTTTAAACAGTTCTGCAAACAAAATACTTCCAGAGTGCATCAAACATGATTTAGAGCTTGTTTATGAAAAAATGTGTTTTCTGTATTTCAATGCTGCAACTTGCTGAAAATTGTCCACAGTGTTCCTATCTGTCTCTTATACACATCTCTATAATCTAGTTTAAACAGTTCTGCAAACAAAATACTTCCAGAGTGCATCAAACATGATTTAGAGCTTGTTTATGAAAAAAAGTGTTTTCTGTATTTCAATGCTGCAACTTGCTGAAAACTGTCCACAATGTTCATTTCATCTCAAATAGACAGCACAGCAAAAATTGGACATCCAGAGTGCATCAAACATGATTTAGAGCTTGTTTATGGAAAAGTGGTTATTTCTGTATTTCAATGCTGCAACTTGCTGAAAATTGTCCACAAGTGTCCCTATAATCTAGTTTAAACAGTTCTGCAAACAAAATACTTCCAGAGTGCATCAAACATGATTTAGAGCTTGTTTATGAAAAAAAAGTATTTTCTGTATTTCAATGCTGCAACTTGCTGAAAATTGTCCACAGTGTCCCTATAATCTAGTTTAAACAGTTCTGCAAACAAAATACTTCCAAGGCGCAAAGTATTGATTTAGAGCTTGTTTATGGAAAAGTGGTTATTTCTGCATTTCAATGTTGCAACTTGCTGAAAACTGTCCACAATGTTCATTTCATCTCAAATAGACAGCACAGCAAAAATTGGACATCCAGAGTGCATCAAACATGATTTAGAGCTTGTTTATGGAAAAGTGGTTATTTCTGTATTTCAATGCTGCAACTTGCTGAAAATTGTCCACAAGTGTCCCTATAATCTAGTTTAAACAGTTCTGCAAACAAAATACTTCCAGAGTGCATCAAACATGATTTAGAGCTTGTTTATGAAAAAAAAGTATTTTCTGTATTTCAATGCTGCAACTTGCTGAAAATTGTCCACAGTGTCCCTATAATCTAGTTTAAACAGTTCTGCAAACAAAATACTTCCAAGGCGCAAAGTATTGATTTAGAGCTTGTTTATGGAAAAGTGGTTATTTCTGCATTTCAATGTTGCAACTTGCTGAAAACTGTCCACAATGTTCATTTCATCTCAAATAGACAGCACAGCAAAAATGGGACATCCAGAGTGCATCAAACATGATTTAGAGCTTGTTTATGGAAAAGTGGTTATTTCTGCATTTCAATGTTGCAACTTGCTGAAAAGTGTCCACAATGTTCATTTCATCTCAAATAAGACAGCACAGCAAAAATTGGACATCCAGAGTGCATCAAACATGATTTAGAGCTTGTTTATGGAAAAGTGGTTATTTCTGCATTTCAATGCTGCAACTTGCTGAAAATTGTCCACAAGTGTCCCTATAATCTAGTTTAAACAGTTCTGCAAACAAAATACTTCCAGAGTGCATCAAACATGATTTAGAGCTTGTTTATGAAAAAAAAGTGTTTTCTGTATTTCAATGCTGCAACTTGCTGAAAACTGTCCACAATGTTCATTTCATCTCAAATAGACAGCACAGCAAAAATTGGACATCCAGAGTGCATAAAACATGATTTAGAGCTTGTTTATGGAAAAGTGGTTATTTCTGCATTTCAATGTTGCAACTTGCTGAAAAGTGTCCACAATGTTCATTTCATCTCAAATAAGACAGCACAGCAAAAATTGGACATCCAGAGTGCATCAAACATGATTTAGAGCTTGTTTATGGAAAAGTGGTTATTTCTGTATTTCAATGCTGCAACTTGCTGAAAATTGTCCACAAGTGTCCCTATAATCTAGTTTAAACAGTTCTGCAAACAAAATACTTCCAGAGTGCATCAAACATGATTTAGAGCTTGTTTATGAAAAAAAGTGTTTTCTGTATTTCAATGCTGCAACTTGCTGAAAACTGTCCACAATGTTCATTTCATCTCAAATAGACAGCACAGCAAAAATTGGACATCCAGAGTGCATCAAACATGATTTAGAGCTTGTTTATGGAAAAGTGGTTATTTCTGTATTTCAATGCTGCAACTTGCTGAAAATTGTCCACAAGTGTCCCTATAATCTAGTTTAAACAGTTCTGCAAACAAAATACTTCCAGAGTGCATCAAACATGATTTAGAGCTTGTTTATGAAAAAAAGTGTTTTCTGTATTTCAATGCTGCAACTTGCTGAAAATTGTCCACAGTGTCCCTATAATCTAGTTTAAACAGTTCTGCAAACAAAATACTTCCAGGGCGCAAATATTGATTTAGAGCTTGTTTATGGAAAAGTGGTTATTTCTGCATTTCAATGTTGCAACTTGCTGAAAACTGTCCACAATGTTCATTTCATCTCAAATAGACAGCACAGCAAAAATTGGACATCCAGAGTGCATCAAACATGATTTAGAGCTTGTTTATGGAAAAGTGGTTATTTCTGTATTTCAATGCTGCAACTTGCTGAAAATTGTCCACAAGTGTCCCTATAATCTAGTTTAAACAGTTCTGCAAACAAAATACTTCCAGAGTGCATCAAACATGATTTAGAGCTTGTTTATGAAAAAAAGTGTTTTCTGTATTTCAATGCTGCAACTTGCTGAAAACTGTCCACAATGTTCATTTCATCTCAAATAGACAGCACAGCAAAAATTGGACATCCAGAGTGCATCAAACATGATTTAGAGCTTGTTTATGGAAAAGTGGTTATTTCTGTATTTCAATGCTGCAACTTGCTGAAAATTGTCCACAAGTGTCCCTATAATCTAGTTTAAACAGTTCTGCAAACAAAATACTTCCAGAGTGCATCAAACATGATTTAGAGCTTGTTTATGAAAAAAAGTGTTTTCTGTATTTCAATGCTGCAACTTGCTGAAAATTGTCCACAGTGTCCCTATAATCTAGTTTAAACAGTTCTGCAAACAAAATACTTCCAGGGCGCAAACATGATTTAGAGCTTGTTTATGGAAAAGTGGTTATTTCTGCATTTCAATGTTGCAACTTGCTGAAAACTGTCCACAATGTTCATTTCATCTCAAATAGACAGCACAGCAAAAATTGGACATCCAGAGTGCATCAAACATGATTTAGAGCTTGTTTATGGAAAAGTGGTTATTTCTGTATTTCAATGCTGCAACTTGCTGAAAATTGTCCACAAGTGTCCCTATAATCTAGTTTAAACAGTTCTGCAAACAAAATACTTCCAGAGTGCATCAAACATGATTTAGAGCTTGTTTATGAAAAAAAGTATTTTCTGTATTTCAATGCTGCAACTTGCTGAAAATTGTCCACAGTGTCCCTATAATCTAGTTTAAACAGTTCTGCAAACAAAATACTTCCAAGGCGCAAAGTATTGATTTAGAGCTTGTTTATGGAAAAGTGGTTATTTCTGCATTTCAATGTTGCAACTTGCTGAAAACTGTCCACAATGTTCATTTCATCTCAAATAGACAGCACAGCAAAAATGGGACATCCAGAGTGCATCAAACATGATTTAGAGCTTGTTTATGGAAAAGTGGTTATTTCTGCATTTCAATGTTGCAACTTGCTGAAAAGTGTCCACAATGTTCATTTCATCTCAAATAAGACAGCACAGCAAAAATTGGACATCCAGAGTGCATCAAACATGATTTAGAGCTTGTTTATGGAAAAGTGGTTTTTCTGTATTTCAATGCTGCAACTTGCTGAAAATTGTCCACAAGTGTCCCTATAATCTAGTTTAAACAGTTCTGCAAACAAAATACTTCCAGAGTGCATCAAACATGATTTAGAGCTTGTTTATGAAAAAAAGTGTTTTCTGTATTTCAATGCTGCAACTTGCTGAAAACTGTCCACAATGTTCATTTCATCTCAAATAGACAGCACAGCAAAAATTGGACATCCAGAGTGCATCAAACATGATTTAGAGCTTGTTTATGGAAAAGTGGTTATTTCTGTATTTCAATGCTGCAACTTGCTGAAAATTGTCCACAAGTGTCCCTATAATCTAGTTTAAACAGTTCTGCAAACAAAATACTTCCAGAGTGCATCAAACATGATTTAGAGCTTGTTTATGAAAAAAAAGTGTTTTCTGTATTTCAATGCTGCAACTTGCTGAAAATTGTCCACAGTGTCCCTATAATCTAGTTTAAACAGTTCTGCAAACAAAATACTTCCAGGTGCAAAACATGATTTAGAGCTTGTTTATGGAAAAGTGGTTATTTCTGCATTTCAATGTTGCAACTTGCTGAAAACTGTCCACAATGTTCATTTCATCTCAAATAGACAGCACAGCAAAAATTGGACATCCAGAGTGCATCAAACATGATTTAGAGCTTGTTTATGGAAAAGTGGTTATTTCTGTATTTCAATGCTGCAACTTGCTGAAAATTGTCCACAAGTGTCCCTATAATCTAGTTTAAACAGTTCTGCAAACAAAATACTTCCAGAGTGCATCAAACATGATTTAGAGCTTGTTTATGAAAAAAAAGTGTTTTCTGTATTTCAATGCTGCAACTTGCTGAAAACTGTCCACAATGTTCATTTCATCTCAAATAGACAGCACAGCAAAAATTGGACATCCAGAGTGCATCAAACATGATTTAGAGCTTGTTTATGGAAAAGTGGTTATTTCTGTATTTCAATGCTGCAACTTGCTGAAAATTGTCCACAAGTGTCCCTATAATCTAGTTTAAACAGTTCTGCAAACAAAATACTTCCAGAGTGCATCAAACATGATTTAGAGCTTGTTTATGAAAAAAAGTGTTTTCTGTATTTCAATGCTGCAACTTGCTGAAAATTGTCCACAGTGTCCCTATAATCTAGTTTAAACAGTTCTGCAAACAAAATACTTCCAGGGCGCAAACATGATTTAGAGCTTGTTTATGGAAAAGTGGTTATTTCTGCATTTCAATGTTGCAACTTGCTGAAAACTGTCCACAATGTTCATTTCATCTCAAATAGACAGCACAGCAAAAATTGGACATCCAGAGTGCATCAAACATGATTTAGAGCTTGTTTATGGAAAAGTGGTTATTTCTGTATTTCAATGCTGCAACTTGCTGAAAATTGTCCACAAGTGTCCCTATAATCTAGTTTAAACAGTTCTGCAAACAAAATACTTCCAGAGTGCATCAAACATGATTTAGAGCTTGTTTATGAAAAAAAGTATTTTCTGTATTTCAATGCTGCAACTTGCTGAAAATTGTCCACAGTGTCCCTATAATCTAGTTTAAACAGTTCTGCAAACAAAATACTTCCAAGGCGCAAATATGATTTAGAGCTTGTTTATGGAAAAGTGGTTATTTCTGCATTTCAATGTTGCAACTTGCTGAAAACTGTCCACAATGTTCATTTCATCTCAAATAGACAGCACAGCAAAAATTGGACATCCAGAGTGCATCAAACATGATTTAGAGCTTGTTTATGGAAAAGTGGTTATTTCTGTATTTCAATGCTGCAACTTGCTGAAAATTGTCCACAATGTTCATTTCATCTCAAATAAGACAGCACAGCAAAAATTGGACATCCAGAGTGCATCAAACATGATTTAGAGCTTGTTTATGAAAAAAAGTGTTTCTGTATTTCAATGCTGCAACTTGCTGAAAACTGTCCACAATGTTCATTTCATCTCAAATAGACAGCACAGCAAAAATTGGACATCCAGAGTGCATCAAACATGATTTAGAGCTTGTTTATGGAAAAGTGGTTATTTCTGTATTTCAATGTTGCAACTTGCTGAAAACTGTCCACAATGTTCATTTCATCTCAAATAGACAGCACAGCAAAAATTGGACATCCAGAGTGCATCAAACATGATTTAGAGCTTGTTTATGGAAAAGTGGTTATTTCTGTATTTCAATGCTGCAACTTGCTGAAAACTGTCCACAATGTTCATTTCATCTCAAATAGACAGCACAGCAAAAATGGACATCCAGAGTGCATCAAACATGATTTAGAGCTTGTTTATGGAAAAGTGGTTATTTCTGTATTTCAATGTTGCAACTTGCTGAAAACTGTCCACAATGTTCATTTCATCTCAAATAGACAGCACAGCAAAAATTGGACATCCAGAGTGCATCAAACATGATTTAGAGCTTGTTTATGGAAAAGTGGTTATTTCTGTATTTCAATGCTGCAACTTGCTGAAAATTGTCCACAGTGTCCCTATAATCTAGTTTAAACAGTTCTGCAAACAAAATACTTCCAGAGTGCATCAAACATGATTTAGAGCTTGTTTATGAAAAAAGTGTGTTTTCTGTATTTCAATGCTGCAACTTGCTGAAAATTGTCCACAGTGTTCCTATAATCTAGTTTAAACAGTTCTGCAAACAAAATACTTCCAGAGTGCATCAAACATGATTTAGAGCTTGTTTATGAAAAAAAGTGTTTTCTGTATTTCAATGCTGCAACTTGCTGAAAACTGTCCACAATGTTCATTTCATCTCAAATAGACAGCACAGCAAAAATTGGACATCCAGAGTGCATCAAACATGATTTAGAGCTTGTTTATGGAAAAGTGGTTATTTCTGTATTTCAATGCTGCAACTTGCTGAAAATTGTCCACAAGTGTCCCTATAATCTAGTTTAAACAGTTCTGCAAACAAAATACTTCCAGAGTGCATCAAACATGATTTAGAGCTTGTTTATGAAAAAAAAGTTTTTCTGTATTTCAATGCTGCAACTTGCTGAAAATTGTCCACAGTGTCCCTATAATCTAGTTTAAACAGTTCTGCAAACAAAATACTTCCAGAGGCGCAAACATGATTTAGAGCTTGTTTATGGAAAAGTGGTTATTTCTGTATTTCAATGTTGCAACTTGCTGAAAACTGTCCACAATGTTCATTTCATCTCAAATAGACAGCACAGCAAAAATTGGACATCCAGAGTGCATCAAACATGATTTAGAGCTTGTTTATGGAAAAGTGGTTATTTCTGTATTTCAATGCTGCAACTTGCTGAAAACTGTCCACAATGTTCATTTCATCTCAAATAGACAGCACAGCAAAAATTGGACATCCAGAGTGCATCAAACATGATTTAGAGCTTGTTTATGGAAAAGTGGTTATTTCTGTATTTCAATGCTGCAACTTGCTGAAAATTGTCCACAAGTGTCCCTATAATCTAGTTTAAACAGTTCTGCAAACAAAATACTTCCAGAGTGCATCAAACATGATTTAGAGCTTGTTTATGAAAAAAAAGTATTTTCTGTATTTCAATGCTGCAACTTGCTGAAAATTGTCCACAGTGTCCCTATAATCTAGTTTAAACAGTTCTGCAAACAAAATACTTCCAGAGGCGCAAACATGATTTAGAGCTTGTTTATGGAAAAGTGGTTATTTCTGTATTTCAATGTTGCAACTTGCTGAAAACTGTCCACAATGTTCATTTCATCTCAAATAGACAGCACAGCAAAAATGGACATCCAGAGTGCATCAAACATGATTTAGAGCTTGTTTATGGAAAAGTGGTTATTTCTGCATTTCAATGTTGCAACTTGCTGAAAAGTGTCCACAATGTTCATTTCATCTCAAATAAGACAGCACAGCAAAAATTGGACATCCAGAGTGCATCAAACATGATTTAGAGCTTGTTTATGGAAAAGTGGTTATTTCTGTATTTCAATGCTGCAACTTGCTGAAAATTGTCCACAAGTGTCCCTATAATCTAGTTTAAACAGTTCTGCAAACAAAATACTTCCAGAGTGCATCAAACATGATTTAGAGCTTGTTTATGAAAAAAAAGTGTTTTCTGTATTTCAATGCTGCAACTTGCTGAAAACTGTCCACAATGTTCATTTCATCTCAAATAGACAGCACAGCAAAAATTGGACATCCAGAGTGCATCAAACATGATTTAGAGCTTGTTTATGGAAAAGTGGTTATTTCTGTATTTCAATGTTGCAACTTGCTGAAAATTGTCCACAATGTTCATTTCATCTCAAATAAACAGCACAGCAAAAATTACATCCAGAGTGCATCAAACATGATTTAGAGCTTGTTTATGGAAAAGTGGTTATTTCTGTATTTCAATGCTGCAACTTGCTGAAAATTGTCCACAAGTGTCCCTATAATCTAGTTTAAACAGTTCTGCAAACAAAATACTTCCAGAGTGCATCAAACATGATTTAGAGCTTGTTTATGGAAAAGTGGTTTTTCTGTATTTCAATGCTGCAACTTGCTGAAAACTGTCCACAATGTTCATTTCATCTCAAATAGACAGCACAGCAAAAATTGGACATCCAGAGTGCATCAAACATGATTTAGAGCTTGTTTATGGAAAAGTGGTTATTTCTGTATTTCAATGCTGCAACTTGCTGAAAATTGTCCACAAGTGTCCCTATAATCTAGTTTAAACAGTTCTGCAAACAAAATACTTCCAGAGTGCATCAAACATGATTTAGAGCTTGTTTATGAAAAAAAAGTGTTTTCTGTATTTCAATGCTGCAACTTGCTGAAAATTGTCCACAGTGTCCCTATAATCTAGTTTAAACAGTTCTGCAAACAAAATACTTCCAGGGCGCAAACATGATTTAGAGCTTGTTTATGGAAAAGTGGTTATTTCTGCATTTCAATGTTGCAACTTGCTGAAAACTGTCCACAATGTTCATTTCATCTCAAATAGACAGCACAGCAAAAATTGGACATCCAGAGTGCATCAAACATGATTTAGAGCTTGTTTATGGAAAAGTGGTTATTTCTGTATTTCAATGCTGCAACTTGCTGAAAATTGTCCACAAGTGTCATTATAATCTAGTTAAACAGTTCTGCAAAAATTGGACATCCAGAGTGCATCAAACATGATTTAGAGCTTGTTTATGGAAAAGTGGTTATTTCTGTATTTCAATGCTGCAACTTGCTGAAAATTGTCCACAAGTGTCCCTATAATCTAGTTTAAACAGTTCTGCAAACAAAATACTTCCAGAGTGCATCAAACATGATTTAGAGCTTGTTTATGAAAAAAAGTGTTTTCTGTATTTCAATGCTGCAACTTGCTGAAAACTGTCCACAATGTTCATTTCATCTCAAATAGACAGCACAGCAAAAATTGGACATCCAGAGTGCATCAAACATGATTTAGAGCTTGTTTATGGAAAAGTGGTTATTTCTGTATTTCAATGCTGCAACTTGCTGAAAATTGTCCACAAGTGTCCCTATAATCTAGTTTAAACAGTTCTGCAAACAAAATACTTCCAGAGTGCATCAAACATGATTTAGAGCTTGTTTATGAAAAAAAGTGTTTTCTGTATTTCAATGCTGCAACTTGCTGAAAACTGTCCACAATGTTCATTTCATCTCAAATAGACAGCACAGCAAAAATTGGACATCCAGAGTGCATCAAACATGATTTAGAGCTTGTTTATGGAAAAGTGGTTATTTCTGTATTTCAATGTTGCAACTTGCTGAAAAGTGTCCACAATGTTCATTTCATCTCAAATAAGACAGCACAGCAAAAATTGGACATCCAGAGTGCATCAAACATGATTTAGAGCTTGTTTATGGAAAAGTGGTTATTTCTGTATTTCAATGCTGCAACTTGCTGAAAATTGTCCACAAGTGTCCCTATAATCTAGTTTAAACAGTTCTGCAAACAAAATACTTCCAGAGTGCATCAAACATGATTTAGAGCTTGTTTATGAAAAAAAGTGTTTTCTGTATTTCAATGCTGCAACTTGCTGAAAACTGTCCACAATGTTCATTTCATCTCAAATAGACAGCACAGCAAAAATTGGACATCCAGAGTGCATCAAACATGATTTAGAGCTTGTTTATGGAAAAGTGGTTATTTCTGTATTTCAATGCTGCAACTTGCTGAAAATTGTCCACAAGTGTCCCTATAATCTAGTTTAAACAGTTCTGCAAACAAAATACTTCCAGAGTGCATCAAACATGATTTAGAGCTTGTTTATGAAAAAAAGTGTTTTCTGTATTTCAATGCTGCAACTTGCTGAAAATTGTCCACAAGTGTCCCTATAATCTAGTTTAAACAGTTCTGCAAACAAAATACTTCCAGGGCGCAAAGTATTGATTTAGAGCTTGTTTATGGAAAAGTGGTTATTTCTGCATTTCAATGTTGCAACTTGCTGAAAACTGTCCACAATGTTCATTTCATCTCAAATAGACAGCACAGCAAAAATTGGACATCCAGAGTGCATCAAACATGATTTAGAGCTTGTTTATGGAAAAGTGGTTATTTCTGTATTTCAATGTTGCAACTTGCTGAAAACTGTCCACAATGTTCATTTCATCTCAAATAAGACAGCACAGCAAAAATTGGACATCCAGAGTGCATCAAACATGATTTAGAGCTTGTTTATGGAAAAGTGGTTATTTCTGTATTTCAATGCTGCAACTTGCTGAAAATTGTCCACAAGTGTCCCTATAATCTAGTTTAAACAGTTCTGCAAACAAAATACTTCCAGAGTGCATCAAACATGATTTAGAGCTTGTTTATGAAAAAAAAGTGTTTTCTGTATTTCAATGCTGCAACTTGCTGAAAACTGTCCACAATGTTCATTTCATCTCAAATAGACAGCACAGCAAAAATTGGACATCCAGAGTGCATCAAACATGATTTAGAGCTTGTTTATGGAAAAGTGGTTATTTCTGTATTTCAATGCTGCAACTTGCTGAAAATTGTCCACAAGTGTCCCTATAATCTAGTTTAAACAGTTCTGCAAACAAAATACTTCCAGAGTGCATCAAACATGATTTAGAGCTTGTTTATGAAAAAAAAGTGTTTTCTGTATTTCAATGCTGCAACTTGCTGAAAATTGTCCACAGTGTCCCTATAATCTAGTTTAAACAGTTCTGCAAACAAAATACTTCCAGAGCGCAAAACATGATTTAGAGCTTGTTTATGGAAAAGTGGTTATTTCTGTATTTCAATGTTGCAACTTGCTGAAAACTGTCCACAATGTTCATTTCATCTCAAATAGACAGCACAGCAAAAATTGGACATCCAGAGTGCATCAAACATGATTTAGAGCTTGTTTATGAAAAAAGTGGTTTTCTGTATTTCAATGCTGCAACTTGCTGAAAACTGTCCACAATGTTCATTTCATCTCAAATAGACAGCACAGCAAAAATTGGACATCCAGAGTGCATCAAACATGATTTAGAGCTTGTTTATGGAAAAGTGGTTATTTCTGTATTTCAATGCTGCAACTTGCTGAAAATGTCCACAATGTTCATTTCATCTCAAATAAGACAGCACAGCAAAAATTGGACATCCAGAGTGCATCAAACATGATTTAGAGCTTGTTTATGGAAAAGTGGTTATTTCTGTATTTCAATGCTGCAACTTGCTGAAAATTGTCCACAAGTGTCCCTATAATCTAGTTTAAACAGTTCTGCAAACAAAATACTTCCAGAGTGCATCAAACATGATTTAGAGCTTGTTTATGAAAAAAAGTGTTTTCTGTATTTCAATGCTGCAACTTGCTGAAAACTGTCCACAATGTTCATTTCATCTCAAATAGACAGCACAGCAAAAATTGGACATCCAGAGTGCATCAAACATGATTTAGAGCTTGTTTATGGAAAAGTGGTATTTCTGTATTTCAATGCTGCAACTTGCTGAAAATTGTCCACAAGTGTCCCTATAATCTAGTTTAAACAGTTCTGCAAACAAAATACTTCCAGAGTGCATCAAACATGATTTAGAGCTTGTTTATGAAAAAAAAGGTTTTCTGTATTTCAATGCTGCAACTTGCTGAAAACTGTCCACAATGTTCATTTCATCTCAAATAGACAGCACAGCAAAAATGGACATCCAGAGTGCATCAAACATGATTTAGAGCTTGTTTATGGAAAAGTGGTTATTTCTGCATTTCAATGTTGCAACTTGCTGAAAAGTGTCCACAATGTTCATTTCATCTCAAATAAGACAGCACAGCAAAAATTGGACATCCAGAGTGCATCAAACATGATTTAGAGCTTGTTTATGGAAAAGTGGTATTTCTGTATTTCAATGCTGCAACTTGCTGAAAATTGTCCACAAGTGTCCCTATAATCTAGTTTAAACAGTTCTGCAAACAAAATACTTCCAGAGTGCATCAAACATGATTTAGAGCTTGTTTATGAAAAAAAAGTGTTTTCTGTATTTCAATGCTGCAACTTGCTGAAAACTGTCCACAATGTTCATTTCATCTCAAATAGACAGCACAGCAAAAATTGGACATCCAGAGTGCATCAAACATGATTTAGAGCTTGTTTATGGAAAAGTGGTTATTTCTGTATTTCAATGCTGCAACTTGCTGAAAATTGTCCACAAGTGTCCCTATAATCTAGTTTAAACAGTTCTGCAAACAAAATACTTCCAGAGTGCATCAAACATGATTTAGAGCTTGTTTATGAAAAAAAAGTGTTTTCTGTATTTCAATGCTGCAACTTGCTGAAAATTGTCCACAGTGTCCCTATAATCTAGTTTAAACAGTTCTGCAAACAAAATACTTCCAGGGCGCAAAGTATTGATTTAGAGCTTGTTTATGGAAAAGTGGTTATTTCTGCATTTCAATGTTGCAACTTGCTGAAAACTGTCCACAATGTTCATTTCATCTCAAATAGACAGCACAGCAAAAATTGGACATCCAGAGTGCATCAAACATGATTTAGAGCTAAAGTGTTTTCTGTATTTCAATGCTGCAACTTGCTGAAAACTGTCCACAATGTTCATTTCATCTCAAATAGACAGCACAGCAAAAATTGGACATCCAGAGTGCATCAAACATGATTTAGAGCTTGTTTATGGAAAAGTGGTTATTTCTGTATTTCAATGCTGCAACTTGCTGAAAATTGTCCACAAGTGTCCCTATAATCTAGTTTAAACAGTTCTGCAAACAAAATACTTCCAGAGTGCATCAAACATGATTTAGAGCTTGTTTATGAAAAAAAAGTGTTTTCTGTATTTCAATGCTGCAACTTGCTGAAAATTGTCCACAGTGTCCCTATAATCTAGTTTAAACAGTTCTGCAAACAAAATACTTCCAGAGTGCGCAAACATGATTTAGAGCTTGTTTATGGAAAAGTGGTTATTTCTGTATTTCAATGTTGCAACTTGCTGAAAACTGTCCACAATGTTCATTTCATCTCAAATAGACAGCACAGCAAAAATGGGACATCCAGAGTGCATCAAACATGATTTAGAGCTTGTTTATGGAAAAGTGGTTATTTCTGTATTTCAATGTTGCAACTTGCTGAAAATGTCCACAATGTTCATTTCATCTCAAATAAGACAGCACAGCAAAAATTGGACATCCAGAGTGCATCAAACATGATTTAGAGCTTGTTTATGGAAAAGTGGTTATTTCTGTATTTCAATGCTGCAACTTGCTGAAAATTGTCCACAAGTGTCCCTATAATCTAGTTTAAACAGTTCTGCAAACAAAATACTTCCAGAGTGCATCAAACATGATTTAGAGCTTGTTTATGAAAAAAAAGTGTTTTCTGTATTTCAATGCTGCAACTTGCTGAAAACTGTCCACAATGTTCATTTCATCTCAAATAGACAGCACAGCAAAAATTGGACATCCAGAGTGCATCAAACATGATTTAGAGCTTGTTTATGGAAAAGTGGTATTTCTGTATTTCAATGCTGCAACTTGCTGAAAATTGTCCACAAGTGTCCCTATAATCTAGTTTAAACAGTTCTGCAAACAAAATACTTCCAGAGTGCATCAAACATGATTTAGAGCTTGTTTATGAAAAAAAAGTGTTTTCTGTATTTCAATGCTGCAACTTGCTGAAAACTGTCCACAATGTTCATTTCATCTCAAATAGACAGCACAGCAAAAATTGGACATCCAGAGTGCATAAAACATGATTTAGAGCTTGTTTATGGAAAAGTGGTTATTTCTGCATTTCAATGTTGCAACTTGCTGAAAATGTCCACAATGTTCATTTCATCTCAAATAAGACAGCACAGCAAAAATTGGACATCCAGAGTGCATCAAACATGATTTAGAGCTTGTTTATGGAAAAGTGGTTATTTATGTATTTCAATGCTGCAACTTGCTGAAAATTGTCCACAAGTGTCCCTATAATCTAGTTTAAACAGTTCTGCAAACAAAATACTTCCAGAGTGCATCAAACATGATTTAGAGCTTGTTTATGAAAAAAAAGTGTTTTCTGTATTTCAATGCTGCAACTTGCTGAAAACTGTCCACAATGTTCATTTCATCTCAAATAGACAGCACAGCAAAAATTGGACATCCAGAGTGCATCAAACATGATTTAGAGCTTGTTTATGGAAAAGTGGTTATTTCTGTATTTCAATGCTGCAACTTGCTGAAAATTGTCCACAAGTGTCCCTATAATCTAGTTTAAACAGTTCTGCAAACAAAATACTTCCAGAGTGCATCAAACATGATTTAGAGCTTGTTTATGAAAAAAAGTGTTTTCTGTATTTCAATGCTGCAACTTGCTGAAAATGTCCACAATGTTCATTTCATCTCAAATAGACAGCACAGCAAAAAATTGGACATCCAGAGTGCATCAAACATGATTTAGAGCTTGTTTATGAAAAAAAAGTGTTTTCTGTATTTCAATGCTGCAACTTGCTGAAAACTGTCCACAATGTTCATTTCATCTCAAATAGACAGCACAGCAAAAATTGGACATCCAGAGTGCATCAAACATGATTTAGAGCTTGTTTATGGAAAAGTGGTTATTTCTGTATTTCAATGCTGCAACTTGCTGAAAATTGTCCACAAGTGTCCCTATAATCTAGTTTAAACAGTTCTGCAAACAAAATACTTCCAGAGTGCATCAAACATGATTTAGAGCTTGTTTATGAAAAAAAAGTGTTTTCTGTATTTCAATGCTGCAACTTGCTGAAAATTGTCCACAGTGTCCCTATAATCTAGTTTAAACAGTTCTGCAAACAAAATACTTCCAGAGCGCAAAACATGATTTAGAGCTTGTTTATGGAAAAGTGGTTATTTCTGTATTTCAATGTTGCAACTTGCTGAAAACTGTCCACAATGTTCATTTCATCTCAAATAGACAGCACAGCAAAAATGGGACATCCAGAGTGCATAAAACATGATTTAGAGCTTGTTTATGGAAAAGTGGTTATTTCTGTATTTCAATGTTGCAACTTGCTGAAAAGTGTCCACAATGTTCATTTCATCTCAAATAGACAGCACAGCAAAAATTGGACATCCAGAGTGCATCAAACATGATTTAGAGCTTGTTTATGGAAAAGTGGTTATTTCTGTATTTCAATGCTGCAACTTGCTGAAAATTGTCCACAAGTGTCCCTATAATCTAGTTTAAACAGTTCTGCAAACAAAATACTTCCAGAGTGCATCAAACATGATTTAGAGCTTGTTTATGAAAAAAAAGTGTTTTCTGTATTTCAATGCTGCAACTTGCTGAAAACTGTCCACAATGTTCATTTCATCTCAAATAGACAGCACAGCAAAAATTGGACATCCAGAGTGCATCAAACATGATTTAGAGCTTGTTTATGGAAAAGTGGTTATTTCTGTATTTCAATGCTGCAACTTGCTGAAAATTGTCCACAAGTGTCCCTATAATCTAGTTTAAACAGTTCTGCAAACAAAATACTTCCAGAGTGCATCAAACATGATTTAGAGCTTGTTTATGAAAAAAAGTGTTTTCTGTATTTCAATGCTGCAACTTGCTGAAAACTGTCCACAATGTTCATTTCATCTCAAATAGACAGCACAGCAAAAATTGGACATCCAGAGTGCATCAAACATGATTTAGAGCTTGTTTATGGAAAAGTGGTTATTTCTGTATTTCAATGTTGCAACTTGCTGAAAACTGTCCACAATGTTCATTTCATCTCAAATAGACAGCACAGCAAAAATGGACATCCAGAGTGCATCAAACATGATTTAGAGCTTGTTTATGGAAAAGTGGTTATTTCTGTATTTCAATGCTGCAACTTGCTGAAAATTGTCCACAATGTTCATTTCATCTCAAATAGACAGCACAGCAAAAATTGGACATCCAGAGTGCATCAAACATGATTTAGAGCTTGTTTATGGAAAAGTGGTTATTTCTGTATTTCAATGCTGCAACTTGCTGAAAATTGTCCACAAGTGTCCCTATAATCTAGTTTAAACAGTTCTGCAAACAAAATACTTCCAGAGTGCATCAAACATGATTTAGAGCTTGTTTATGAAAAAAAAGTGTTTTCTGTATTTCAATGCTGCAACTTGCTGAAAACTGTCCACAATGTTCATTTCATCTCAAATAGACAGCACAGCAAAAATTGGACATCCAGAGTGCATCAAACATGATTTAGAGCTTGTTTATGGAAAAGTGGTTATTTCTGTATTTCAATGCTGCAACTTGCTGAAAATTGTCCACAAGTGTCCCTATAATCTAGTTTAAACAGTTCTGCAAACAAAATACTTCCAGAGTGCATCAAACATGATTTAGAGCTTGTTTATGAAAAAAAAGGTTTTCTGTATTTCAATGCTGCAACTTGCTGAAAATTGTCCACAGTGTCCCTATAATCTAGTTTAAACAGTTCTGCAAACAAAATACTTCCAGAGTGCGCAAACATGATTTAGAGCTTGTTTATGGAAAAGTGGTTATTTCTGCATTTCAATGTTGCAACTTGCTGAAAACTGTCCACAATGTTCATTTCATCTCAAATAGACAGCACAGCAAAAATGGACATCCAGAGTGCATCAAACATGATTTAGAGCTTGTTTATGGAAAAGTGGTTATTTCTGTATTTCAATGCTGCAACTTGCTGAAAATTGTCCACAATGTTCATTTCATCTCAAATAAGACAGCACAGCAAAAATTGGACATCCAGAGTGCATCAAACATGATTTAGAGCTTGTTTATGGAAAAGTGGTATTTCTGTATTTCAATGCTGCAACTTGCTGAAAATTGTCCACAAGTGTCCCTATAATCTAGTTTAAACAGTTCTGCAAACAAAATACTTCCAGAGTGCATCAAACATGATTTAGAGCTTGTTTATGAAAAAAAAGTGTTTTCTGTATTTCAATGCTGCAACTTGCTGAAAACTGTCCACAATGTTCATTTCATCTCAAATAGACAGCACAGCAAAAATTGGACATCCAGAGTGCATCAAACATGATTTAGAGCTTGTTTATGGAAAAGTGGTTATTTCTGTATTTCAATGCTGCAACTTGCTGAAAATTGTCCACAAGTGTCCCTATAATCTAGTTTAAACAGTTCTGCAAACAAAATACTTCCAGAGTGCATCAAACATGATTTAGAGCTTGTTTATGAAAAAAAAGTGTTTTCTGTATTTCAATGCTGCAACTTGCTGAAAACTGTCCACAATGTTCATTTCATCTCAAATAGACAGCACAGCAAAAATTGGACATCCAGAGTGCATCAAACATGATTTAGAGCTTGTTTATGGAAAAGTGGTTATTTCTGTATTTCAATGCTGCAACTTGCTGAAAATTGTCCACAAGTGTCCCTATAATCTAGTTTAAACAGTTCTGCAAACAAAATACTTCCAGAGTGCATCAAACATGATTTAGAGCTTGTTTATGAAAAAAAAGTGTTTTCTGTATTTCAATGCTGCAACTTGCTGAAAATTGTCCACAGTGTCCCTATAATCTAGTTTAAACAGTTCTGCAAACAAAATACTTCCAGGTGCGCAAACATGATTTAGAGCTTGTTTATGGAAAAGTGGTTATTTCTGCATTTCAATGTTGCAACTTGCTGAAAACTGTCCACAATGTCCATTTCATCTCAAATAGACAGCACAGCAAAAATTGGACATCCAGAGTGCATCAAACATGATTTAGAGCTTGTTTATGAAAAAAAGTGTTTTCTGTATTTCAATGCTGCAACTTGCTGAAAACTGTCCACAATGTTCATTTCATCTCAAATAGACAGCACAGCAAAAATGGACATCCAGAGTGCATCAAACATGATTTAGAGCTTGTTTATGGAAAAGTGGTTATTTCTGTATTTCAATGCTGCAACTTGCTGAAAATTGTCCACAAGTGTCCCTATAATCTAGTTTAAACAGTTCTGCAAACAAAATACTTCCAGAGTGCATCAAACATGATTTAGAGCTTGTTTATGAAAAAAAAGTGTTTTCTGTATTTCAATGCTGCAACTTGCTGAAAATTGTCCACAGTGTCCCTATAATCTAGTTTAAACAGTTCTGCAAACAAAATACTTCCAAGGCGCAAAGTATTGATTTAGAGCTTGTTTATGGAAAAGTGGTTATTTCTGCATTTCAATGTTGCAACTTGCTGAAAACTGTCCACAATGTTCATTTCATCTCAAATAGACAGCACAGCAAAAATTGGACATCCAGAGTGCATCAAACATGATTTAGAGCTTGTTTATGGAAAAGTGGTTATTTCTGCATTTCAATGTTGCAACTTGCTGAAAAGTGTCCACAATGTTCATTTCATCTCAAATAAGACAGCACAGCAAAAATTGGACATCCAGAGTGCATCAAACATGATTTAGAGCTTGTTTATGGAAAAGTGGTAATTTATGTATTTCAATGCTGCAACTTGCTGAAAATTGTCCACAAGTGTCCCTATAATCTAGTTTAAACAGTTCTGCAAACAAAATACTTCCAGAGTGCATCAAACATGATTTAGAGCTTGTTTATGAAAAAAAGTGTTTTCTGTATTTCAATGCTGCAACTTGCTGAAAACTGTCCACAATGTTCATTTCATCTCAAATAGACAGCACAGCAAAAATTGGACATCCAGAGTGCATCAAACATGATTTAGAGCTTGTTTATGGAAAAGTGGTTATTTCTGTATTTCAATGCTGCAACTTGCTGAAAATTGTCCACAAGTGTCCCTATAATCTAGTTTAAACAGTTCTGCAAACAAAATACTTCCAGAGTGCATCAAACATGATTTAGAGCTTGTTTATGAAAAAAAGTGTTTTCTGTATTTCAATGCTGCAACTTGCTGAAAACTGTCCACAATGTTCATTTCATCTCAAATAGACAGCACAGCAAAAATTGGACATCCAGAGTGCATAAAACATGATTTAGAGCTTGTTTATGGAAAAGTGGTTATTTCTGCATTTCAATGTTGCAACTTGCTGAAAAGTGTCCACAATGTTCATTTCATCTCAAATAAGACAGCACAGCAAAATTGGACATCCAGAGTGCATCAAACATGATTTAGAGCTTGTTTATGGAAAAGTGGTTATTTCTGTATTTCAATGCTGCAACTTGCTGAAAATTGTCCACAAGTGTCCCTATAATCTAGTTTAAACAGTTCTGCAAACAAAATACTTCCAGAGTGCATCAAACATGATTTAGAGCTTGTTTATGAAAAAAAAGTGTTTTCTGTATTTCAATGCTGCAACTTGCTGAAAACTGTCCACAATGTTCATTTCATCTCAAATAGACAGCACAGCAAAAATTGGACATCCAGAGTGCATCAAACATGATTTAGAGCTTGTTTATGGAAAAGTGGTTATTTCTGTATTTCAATGCTGCAACTTGCTGAAAATTGTCCACAAGTGTCCCTATAATCTAGTTTAAACAGTTCTGCAAACAAAATACTTCCAGAGTGCATCAAACATGATTTAGAGCTTGTTTATGAAAAAAAAGTGTTTTCTGTATTTCAATGCTGCAACTTGCTGAAAATTGTCCACAGTGTCCCTATAATCTAGTTTAAAAAGTTCTGCAAACAAAATACTTCCAGGGCGCAAAGTATGATTTAGAGCTTGTTTATGGAAAAGTGGTTATTTCTGCATTTCAATGTTGCAACTTGCTGAAAACTGTCCACAATGTTCATTTCATCTCAAATAGACAGCACAGCAAAAATTGGACATCCAGAGTGCATCAAACATGATTTAGAGCTTGTTTATGAAAAAAAGTGGTTTTCTGTATTTCAATGCTGCAACTTGCTGAAAATTGTCCACAATGTTCATAATCTAAAACAGTTCAGCAAACAAAATACATCCAGAGTGCATCAAACATGATTTAGAGCTTGTTTATGGAAAAAGTTTTCTGTATTTCAATGCTGCAACTTGCTGAAAATTGTCCACAATGTTCATATCATCTCAAATAGACAGCACAGCAAAAATTGGACATCCAGAGTGCATCAAACATGATTTAGAGCTTGTTTATGGAAAAGTGGTTATTTCTGTATTTCAATGCTGCAACTTGCTGAAAATTGTCCACAAGTGTCCCTATAATCTAGTTTAAACAGTTCTGCAAACAAAATACTTCCAGAGTGCATCAAACATGATTTAGAGCTTGCTTATGAAAAAAAGTGTTTTCTGTATTTCAATGCTGCAACTTGCTGAAAATTGTCCACAGTGTCCCTATAATCTAGTTTAAACAGTTCTGCAAACAAAATACTTCCAGAGTGCATCAAACATGATTTAGAGCTTGTTTATGGAAAAGTGGTTATTCTGTATTTCAATGTTGCAACTTGCTGAAAACTGTCCACAATGTTCATTTCATCTCAAATAGACAGCACAGCAAAAATTGGACATCCAGAGTGCATCAAACATGATTTAGAGCTTGTTTATGGAAAAGTGGTATTTTATGTATTTCAATGCTGCAACTTGCTGAAAACTGTCCACAATGTTCATTTCATCTCAAATAGACAGCACAGCAAAAATTGGACATCCAGAGTGCATCAAACATGATTTAGAGCTTGTTTATGAAAAAGTGGTATTTCTGTATTTCAATGCTGCAACTTGCTGAAAATTGTCCACAAGTGTCCATATCATCTCAAATAGACAGCACAGCAAAAAAATACTTCCAGAGTGCATCAAACATGATTTAGAGCTTGTTTATGAAAAAGTGGTTATTTATGTATTTCAATGCTGCAACTTGCTGAAAATTGTCCACAGTGTCCCTATAATCTAGTTTAAACAGTTCTGCAAACAAAATACTTCCAGAGTGCATCAAACATGATTTAGAGCTTGTTTATGGAAAAGTGGTTTTTCTGTATTTCAATGCTGCAACTTGCTGAAAATGTCCACAATGTTCATTCATCTCAAATAGACAGCACAGCAAAAATTGGACATCCAGAGTGCATCAAACATGATTTAGAGCTTGTTTATGGAAAAGTGGTTTTTCTGTATTTCAATGTTGCAACTTGCTGAAAACTGTCCACAATGTTCATTTCATCTCAAATAGACAGCACAGCAAAAATGGACATCCAGAGTGCATCAAACATGATTTAGAGCTTGTTTATGGAAAAGTGGTTATTTCTGTATTTCAATGCTGCAACTTGCTGAAAATGTCCACAATGTCCATTTCATCTCAAATAGACAGCACAGCAAAAATTGGACATCCAGAGTGCATCAAACATGATTTAGAGCTTGTTTATGAAAAAAAAGTGTTTTCTGTATTTCAATGCTGCAACTTGCTGAAAACTGTCCACAATGTTCATTTCATCTCAAATAGACAGCACAGCAAAAATGGACATCCAGAGTGCATCAAACATGATTTAGAGCTTGTTTATGGAAAAGTGGTTATTTCTGTATTTCAATGCTGCAACTTGCTGAAAATTGTCCACAAGTGTCCCTATAATCTAGTTTAAACAGTAGATCTGCAAACAAAATACTCCAGAGTGCATCAAACATGATTTAGAGCTTGTTTATGAAAAAAAAGTTTTTCTGTATTTCAATGCTGCAACTTGCTGAAAATTGTCCACAGTGTCCCTATAATCTAGTTTAAACAGTTCTGTAAACAAATACTTCCAAGGCGCAAAGTATTGATTTAGAGCTTGTTATGGCAAAGTGGTTATTTCTGCATTTTCAATGTTGCAACTTGCTGAAAACTGTCCACAATGTTCATTCATCTCAAATAGACAGCAACAGCAAAATGGGACATCCAGAGTGCATAAAACATGATTTAGAGCTTGTTTATGGAAAAGTGGTTATTTCTGCATTTCAATGTTGCAACTTGCAGAAAAGTGTCCACAATGTTCATTTCATCTCAAATAAGACAGCACAGCAAAAATTGGACATCCAGAGTGCATCAACCATGATTTAGAGCTTGTTTATGGAAAAGTGGTAATTTATGATAGTTCTCAATGCTGCAACTTGCTGAAAATTGTCCACAAGTGTCCCTATAATCTAGTTTAAACAGTTCTGCAAACAAAATACTTCCAGAGTTGCATCAAACATGAATTTAGAGCTTGTTTATGAAAAAAAAGTGTTTTTCTGTATTTCAATGCTGCAACTTGCTGAAAACTGTCCACAATGTTCATGTTCATCTCAAATAGACAGCACAGCAAAAATTGGACATCCAGAGTGGCATCAAACATGATTAGAGCTTGTTTATGGAAAAGTGGTAATTTATGTATTTCAATGCTGCAACTTGCTGAAAATTGTCCACAAGTGTCCCTATAATCTAGTTTAAACAGTTCTGCAAACAAAATACTTCCAGAGTGCATCAAACATGATTTAGAGCTTGTTTATGAAAAAAAAAGTGTTTTCTGTATTTCAATGCTGCAACTTGCTGAAAACTGTCCACAATGTTCATTTCATCTCAAATAGACAGCACAGCAAAATTGGACATCCAGAGTGCATAAAACATGATTTAGAGCTTGTTTATGGAAAAGTGGTTATTTCTGCATTTCAATGTTGCAACTTGCAGAAAAGTGTCCACAATGTTCATTTCATCTCAAATAAGACAGCACAGCAAAAATTGGACATCCAGAGTGCATCAAACATGATTAGAGCTTGTTTATGGAAAAGTGGTAATTTATGTATTTCAATGCTGCAACTTGCTGAAAATTGTCCACAAGTGTCCCTATAATCTAGTTTAAACAGTTCTGCAAACAAAATACTTCCAGAGTGCATCAAACATGATTTAGAGCTTGTTTATGAAAAAAAAGTGTTTTCTGTATTTCAATGCTGCAACTTGCTGAAAACTGTCCACAATGTTCATTTCATCTCAAATAGACAGCACAGCAAAAATTGGACATCCAGAGTGCATCAAACATGATTTAGAGCTTGTTTATGGAAAAGTGGTTATTTATGTATTTCAATGCTGCAACTTGCTGAAAATTGTCCACAAGTGTCCCTATAATCTAGTTTAAACAGTTCTGCAAACAAAATACTTCCAGAGTGCATCAAACATGATTTAGAGCTTGTTTATGAAAAAAAAGTGTTTTCTGTATTTCAATGCTGCAACTTGCTGAAAATTGTCCACAGTGTCCCTATAATCTAGTTTAAAAAGTTCTGTAAACAAAATACTTCCAGGGCGGCAAAGTATTGATTAGAGCTTGTTTATGGAAAAAGTGGTTATTTCTGCATTTCAATGTTGCAACTTGCTGAAAACTGTCCACAATGTCCATTTCATCTCAAATAGACAGCACAGCAAAAATTGGACATCCAGAGTGCATCAAACATGATTTAGAGCTTGTTTATTGAAAAAAAAGTGTTTTCTGTATTTCAATGCTGCAACTTGCTGAAAACTGTCCACAATGTTCATTTCATCTCAAATAGACAGCACAGCAAAAATTGGACATCCAGAGTGCATCAAACATGATTTAGAGCTTGTTTATGGAAAAGTGGTAATTTATGTATTTCAATGCTGCAACTTGCTGAAAATTGTCCACAAGTGTCCCTATAATCTAGTTTAAACAGTTCTGCAAACAAAATACTTCCAGAGTGCATCAAACATGATTTAGAGCTTGTTTATGAAAAAAAAAGTGTTTTCTGTATTTCAATGCTGCAACTTGCTGAAAACTGTCCACAATGTTCATTTCATCTCAAATAGGACAGCACAGCAAAAAATTGGACATCCAGAGTGCATAAAACATGATTTAGAGCTTGTTTATGGAAAAGTGGTTATTTCTGCATTTCAATGTTGCAACTTGCAGAAAAGTGTCCACAATGTTCATTTCATCTCAAATAAGACAGCACAGCAAAATTGGACATCCAGAGTGCATCAAACATGATTTAGAGCTTGTTTATGGAAAAGTGGTAATTATGTATTTCAATGCCTGCAACTTGCTGAAAATTGTCCACAAGTGTCCCTATAATCTAGTTTAAAACAGTTCTGCAAACAAATACTTCCAGAGTGCATCAAACATGATTTAGAGCTTGTTTATGAAAAAAAAGTGTTTTCTGTATTTCAATGCTGCAACTTGCTGAAAACTGTCCACAATGTTCATTTCATCTCAAATAGACAGCACAGCAAAAATTGGACATCCAGAGTGCATCAAACATGATTTAGAGCTTGTTTATGGAAAAGTGGTTATTTATGTATTTCAATGCTGCAACTTGCTGAAAATTGTCCACAAGTGTCCCTATAATCTAGTTTAAACAGTTCTGCAACAAAATACTTCCAGAGTGCATCAAAACATGATTTAGAGCTTGTTTATGAAAAAAAAGTGTTTTCTGTATTTCAATGCTGCAACTTGCTGAAAATTGTCCACAGTGTCCCTATAATCTAGTTTAAAAAGTTCTGTAAACAAAATACTTCCAGGCGCAAAGTATTGATTTAGAGCTTGTTTATGGAAAAGTGGTTATTTCTGCATTTCAATGTTGCAACTTGCTGAAAACTGTCCACAATGTCCATTTCATCTCAAATAGACAGCACAGCAAAAATTGGACATCCAGAGTGCATCAAACATGATTTAGAGCTTGTTTATGAAAAAAAAGTGTTTTCTGTATTTCAATGCTGCAACTTGCTGAAACTGTCCACAATGTTCATTTCATCTCAAATAGACAGCACAGCAAAAATTGGACATCCAGAGTGCATCAAACATGATTTAGAGCTTGTTTATGGAAAAGTGGTTATTTTATGTATTTCAATGCTGCAACTTGCTGAAAATTGTCCACAAGTGTCCCTATAATCTAGTTTAAACAGTTCTGCAAACAAAATACTTCCAGAGTGCATCAAACATGATTTAGAGCTTGTTTATGAAAAAAAAGTGTTTTCTGTATTTCAATGCTGCAACTTGCTGAAAATTGTCCACAGTGTCCCTATAATCTAGTTTAAAAAGTTCTGTAAACAAAATACTTCCAGGGCGCAAAGTATTGATTTAGAGCTTGTTTATGGAAAAGTGGTTATTTCTGCATTTCAATGTTGCAACTTGCTGAAAACTGTCCACAATGTCCATTTCATCTCAAATAGACAGCACAGCAAAAATTGGACATCCAGAGTGCATCAAACATGATTTAGAGCTTGTTTATGAAAAAAAAGTGTTTTCTGTATTTCAATGCTGCAACTTGCTTGAAAACTGTCCACAATGTTAATTTCATCTCAAATAGACAGCACAGCAAAAATGGGACATCCAGAGTGCATAAAACATGATTTAGAGCTTGTTTATGGAAAAGTGGTTATTTCTGCATTTCAATGTTGCAACTTGCAGAAAAGTGTCCACAATGTTCATTTCATCTCAAATAAGACAGCACAGCAAAAATTGGACATCCAGAGTGCATCAAACATGATTTAGAGCTTGTTTATGGAAAAGTGGTAATTTATGTATTTCAATGCTGCAACTTGCTGAAAATTGTCCACAAGTGTCCCTATAATCTAGTTTAAACAGTTCTGCAAACAAAATACTTCCAGAGTGCATCAAACATGATTTAGAGCTTGTTTATGAAAAAAAAGTGTTTTCTGTATTTCAATGCTGCAACTTGCTGAAAACTGTCCACAATGTTCATTTCATCTCAAATAGACAGCACAGCAAAAATTGGACATCCAGAGTGCATCAAACATGATTTAGAGCTTGTTTATGGAAAAGTGGTAATTTATGTATTTCAATGCTGCAACTTGCTGAAAATTGTCCACAAGTGTCCCTATAATCTAGTTTAAACAGTTCTGCAAACAAAATACTTCCAGAGTGCATCAAACATGATTTAGAGCTTGTTTATGAAAAAAAAGTGTTTTCTGTATTTCAATGCTGCAACTTGCTGAAAACTGTCCACAATGTTCATTTCATCTCAAATAGACAGCACAGCAAAAATTGGACATCCAGAGTGCATAAAACATGATTTAGAGCTTGTTTATGGCAAAGTGGTTATTTCTGCATTTCAATGTTGCAACTTGCAGAAAAGTGTCCACAATGTTCATTTCATCTCAAATAAGACAGCACAGCAAAAATTGGACATCCAGAGTGCATCAAACATGATTTAGAGCTTGTTTATGGAAAAGTGGTAATTTATGTATTTCAATGCTGCAACTTGCTGAAAATTGTCCACAAGTGTCCCTATAATCTAGTTTAAACAGTTCTGCAAACAAAATACTTCCAGAGTGCATCAAACATGATTTAGAGCTTGTTTATGAAAAAAAAGTGTTTTCTGTATTTCAATGCTGCAACTTGCTGAAAACTGTCCACAATGTTCATTTCATCTCAAATAGACAGCACAGCAAAAATTGGACATCCAGAGTGCATCAAACATGATTTAGAGCTTGTTTATGGAAAAGTGGTTATTTATGTATTTCAATGCTGCAACTTGCTGAAAATTGTCCACAAGTGTCCCTATAATCTAGTTTAAACAGTTCTGCAAACAAAATACTTCCAGAGTGCATCAAACATGATTTAGAGCTTGTTTATGAAAAAAAAGTGTTTTCTGTATTTCAATGCTGCAACTTGCTGAAAATTGTCCACAGTGTCCCTATAATCTAGTTTAAAAAGTTCTGTAAACAAAATACTTCCAGGGCGCAAAGTATTGATTTAGAGCTTGTTTATGGAAAAGTGGTTATTTCTGCATTTCAATGTTGCAACTTGCTGAAAACTGTCCACAATGTCCATTTCATCTCAAATAGACAGCACAGCAAAAATTGGACATCCAGAGTGCATCAAACATGATTTAGAGCTTGTTTATGAAAAAAAAGTGTTTTCTGTATTTCAATGCTGCAACTTGCTGAAAACTGTCCACAATGTTCATTTCATCTCAAATAGACAACACAGCAAAAATTGGACATCCAGAGTGCATCAAACATGATTTAGAGCTTGTTTATGGAAAAGTGGTTATTTCTGTATTTCAATGCTGCAACTTGCTGAAAATTGTCCACAAGTGTCCCTATAATCTAGTTTAAACAGTTCTGCAAACAAAATACTTCCAGAGTGCATCAAACATGATTTAGAGCTTGTTTATGAAAAAAAAGTATTTTCTGTATTTCAATGCTGCAACTTGCTGAAAATTGTCCACAGTGTCCCTATAATCTAGTTTAAACAGTTCTGTAAACAAAATACTTCCAAGGCGCAAAGTATTGATTTAGAGCTTGTTTATGGCAAAGTGGTTATTTCTGCATTTCAATGTTGCAACTTGCTGAAAACTGTCCACAATGTTCATTTCATCTCAAATAGACAGCACAGCAAAAATGGGACATCCAGAGTGCATAAAACATGATTTAGAGCTTGTTTATGGAAAAGTGGTTATTTCTGCATTTCAATGTTGCAACTTGCAGAAAAGTGTCCACAATGTTAATTTCATCTCAAATAAGACAGCACAGCAAAAATTGGACATCCAGAGTGCATCAAACATGATTTAGAGCTTGTTTATGGAAAAGTGGTAATTTATGTATTTCAATGCTGCAACTTGCTGAAAATTGTCCACAAGTGTCCCTATAATCTAGTTTAAACAGTTCTGCAAACAAAATACTTCCAGAGTGCATCAAACATGATTTAGAGCTTGTTTATGAAAAAAAAGTGTTTTCTGTGTTTCAATGCTGCAACTTGCTGAAAACTGTCCACAATGTTCATTTCATCTCAAATAGACAGCACAGCAAAAATTGGACATCCAGAGTGCATAAAACATGATTTAGAGCTTGTTTATGGAAAAGTGGTTATTTCTGCATTTCAATGTTGCAACTTGCAGAAAAGTGTCCACAATGTTCATTTCATCTCAAATAAGACAGCACAGCAAAAATTGGACATCCAGAGTGCATCAAACATGATTTAGAGCTTGTTTATGGAAAAGTGGTAATTTATGTATTTCAATGCTGCAACTTGCTGAAAATTGTCCACAAGTGTCCCTATAATCTAGTTTAAACAGTTCTGCAAACAAAATACTTCCAGAGTGCATCAAACATGATTTAGAGCTTGTTTATGAAAAAAAAGTGTTTTCTGTATTTCAATGCTGCAACTTGCTGAAAACTGTCCACAATGTTCATTTCATCTCAAATAGACAGCACAGCAAAAATTGGACATCCAGAGTGCATCAAACATGATTTAGAGCTTGTTTATGAAAAAAAAGTGTTTTCTGTATTTCAATGCTGCAACTTGCTGAAAACTGTCCACAATGTTCATTTCATCTCAAATAGACAGCACAGCAAAAATTGGACATCCAGAGTGCATCAAACATGATTTAGAGCTTGTTTATGGAAAAGTGGTTATTTCTGTATTTCAATGCTACAACTTGCTGAAAATTGTCCACAGTGTTCCTATCATCTAGTTTAAACAGTTCTGCAAATAAAATACTTCCAGGGTGCAGCAAATATTGATTTAGAGCTTGTTTATGGAAAAGTGGTTATTTCTGTATTTCATGCTGCAACTTGCTGAAAATTGTCCACAGTGTCCCTATAATCTAGTTTAAACAGTTCTGCAAACAAAATACTTCCAGAGTGCATCAAACATGATTTAGAGCTTGCTTATGAAAAAAATGTGTTTTCTGTATGTCAATGCTGCAACTTGCTGAAAATTGTCCACAGTGTTCCTATAATCTAGTTTAAACAGTTCTGCAAACAAAATACTTCCAGAGTGCATCAAACATGATTTAGAGCTTGTTTATGAAAAAAAACTGTTTTCTGTATTTCAATGCTGCAACTTGCTGAAAACTGTCCACAATGTTAATTTCATCTCAAACAGACTGCACAGCAAAAATTGGACATCCAGAGTGCATCAAACATGATTTAGAGCTTGTTTATGGAAAAGTGGTTATTTCTGTATTTCAATGCTGCAACTTGCTGAAAATTGTCCACAAGTGTCCCTATAATCTAGTTTAAACAGTTCTGCAAACAAAATACTTCCAGAGTGCATCAAACATGATTTAGAGCTTGTTTATGAAAAAAAAGTATTTTCTGTATTTCAATGATGCAACTTGCTGAAAATTGTCCACAGTGTCCCTATAATCTAGTTTAAACAGTTCTGTAAACAAAATACTTCCAAGGCGCAAAGTATTGATTTAGAGCTTGTTTATGGCAAAGTGGTTATTTCTGCATTTCAATGTTGCAACTTGCTGAAAACTGTCCACAATGTCCATTTCATCTCAAATAGACAGCACAGCAAAAATTGGACATCCAGAGTGCATCAAACATGATTTAGAGCTTGTTTATGAAAAAAAAGTGTTTTCTGTATTTCAATGCTGCAACTTGCTGAAAACTGTCCACAATGTTCATTTCATCTCAAATAGACAGCACAGCAAAAATTGGACATCCAGAGTGCATCAAACATGATTTAGAGCTTGTTTATGGAAAAGTGGTTATTTATGTATTTCAATGCTGCAACTTGCTGAAAATTGTCCACAAGTGTCCCTATAATCTAGTTTAAACAGTTCTGCAAACAAAATACTTCCAGAGTGCATCAAACATGATTTAGAGCTTGTTTATGAAAAAAAAGTGTTTTCTGTATTTCAATGCTGCAACTTGCTGAAAATTGTCCACAGTGTCCCTATAATCTAGTTTAAAAAGTTCTGTAAACAAAATACTTCCAGGGCGCAAAGTATTGATTTAGAGCTTGTTTATGGAAAAGTGGTTATTTCTGCATTTCAATGTTGCAACTTGCTGAAAACTGTCCACAATGTCCATTTCATCTCAAATAGACAGCACAGCAAAAATTGGACATCCAGAGTGCATCAAACATGATTTAGAGCTTGTTTATGAAAAAAAGTGTTTTCTGTATTTCAATGCTGCAACTTGCTTGAAAACTGTCCACAATGTTAATTTCATCTCAAATAGACAGCACAGCAAAAATGGGACATCCAGAGTGCATAAAACATGATTTAGAGCTTGTTTATGGAAAAGTGGTTATTTCTGCATTTCAATGTTGCAACTTGCAGAAAAGTGTCCACAATGTTCATTTCATCTCAAATAAGACAGCACAGCAAAAATTGGACATCCAGAGTGCATCAAACATGATTTAGAGCTTGTTTATGGAAAAGTGGTAATTTATGTATTTCAATGCTGCAACTTGCTGAAAATTGTCCACAAGTGTCCCTATAATCTAGTTTAAACAGTTCTGCAAACAAAATACTTCCAGAGTGCATCAAACATGATTAGAGCTTGTTTATGAAAAAAAAGTGTTTTCTGTATTTCAATGCTGCAACTTGCTGAAAACTGTCCACAATGTTCATTTCATCTCAAATAGACAGCACAGCAAAAATTGGACATCCAGAGTGCATCAAACATGATTTAGAGCTTGTTTATGGAAAAGTGGTATTTATGTATTTCAATGCTGCAACTTGCTGAAAATTGTCCACAAGTGTCCCTATAATCTAGTTTAAACAGTTCTGCAAACAAAATACTTCCAGAGTGCATCAAACATGATTTAGAGCTTGTTTATGAAAAAAAAGTGTTTTCTGTATTTCAATGCTGCAACTTGCTGAAAACTGTCCACAATGTTCATTTCATCTCAAATAGACAGCACAGCAAAAATTGGACATCCAGAGTGCATAAAACATGATTTAGAGCTTGTTTATGGCAAAGTGGTTATTTCTGCATTTCAATGTTGCAACTTGCAGAAAAGTGTCCACAATGTTCATTTCATCTCAAATAAGACAGCACAGCAAAAATTGGACATCCAGAGTGCATCAAACATGATTTAGAGCTTGTTTATGGAAAAGTGGTAATTTATGTATTTCAATGCTGCAACTTGCTGAAAATTGTCCACAAGTGTCCCTATAATCTAGTTTAAACAGTTCTGCAAACAAAATACTTCCAGAGTGCATCAAACATGATTTAGAGCTTGTTTATGAAAAAAAGTGTTTTCTGTATTTCAATGCTGCAACTTGCTGAAAACTGTCCACAATGTTCATTTCATCTCAAATAGACAGCACAGCAAAAATTGGACATCCAGAGTGCATCAAACATGATTTAGAGCTTGTTTATGGAAAAGTGGTTATTTATGTATTTCAATGCTGCAACTTGCTGAAAATTGTCCACAAGTGTCCCTATAATCTAGTTTAAACAGTTCTGCAAACAAAATACTTCCAGAGTGCATCAAACATGATTTAGAGCTTGTTTATGAAAAAAAGTGTTTTCTGTATTTCAATGCTGCAACTTGCTGAAAATTGTCCACAGTGTCCCTATAATCTAGTTTAAAAAGTTCTGTAAACAAAATACTTCCAGGGCGCAAAGTATTGATTTAGAGCTTGTTTATGGAAAAGTGGTTATTTCTGCATTTCAATGTTGCAACTTGCTGAAAACTGTCCACAATGTCCATTTCATCTCAATAGACAGCACAGCAAAAATTGGACATCCAGAGTGCATCAAACATGATTTAGAGCTTGTTTATGGAAAAGTGGTTATTTCTGTATTTCAATGCTGCAACTTGCTGAAAATTGTCCACAAGTGTCCCTATAATCTAGTTTAAACAGTTCTGCAAACAAAATACTTCCAGAGTGCATCAAACATGATTTAGAGCTTGTTTATGAAAAAAGTTATTTCTGTATTTCAATGCTGCAACTTGCTGAAAATTGTCCACAGTGTTCCTATAATCTAGTTTAAACAGTTCTGTAAACAAAATACTTCCAAGGGCAGCAAAGTATTGATTTAGAGCTTGTTTATGGAAAAGTGGTTATTTCTGCATTTCAATGTTGCAACTTGCTGAAAACTGTCCACAATGTTCCATTTCATCTCAAATAGACAGCACAGCAAAAATGGGACATCCAGAGTGCATAAAACATGATTTAGAGCTTGTTTATGGAAAAGTGGTTATTTCTGCATTTCAATGTTGCAACTTGCAGAAAAGTGTCCACAATGTTAATTTCATCTCAAATAAGACAGCACAGCAAAAATTGGGACATCCAGAGTGCATCAAACATGATTTAGAGCTTGTTTATGGAAAGTGGTAATTTATGTATTTCAATGCTGCAACTTGCTGAAAATTGTCCACAAGTGTCCCTATAATCTAGTTTAAACAGTTCTGCAAACAAATACTTCCAGAGTGCCATCAAACATGATTTAGAGCTTGTGTTATGAAAAAAAAGTGTTTTCTGTATTTCAATGCTGCAACTTGCTGAAAACTGTCCACAATGTTCATTTCATCTCAAATAGACAGCACAGCAAAAATTGGACATCCAGAGGTGCATCAAAAATGATTTAGAGCTGTTTATGGAAAAGTGGTTATTTCTGCATTTCAATGTTGCAACTTGCTGAAAACTGTCCACAATGTTCATTTCATCTCAAATAGACAGCACAGCAAAAATTGGACATCCAGAGTGCATCAAACATGATTTAGAGCTTGTTTATGGAAAAGTGGTTATTTATGTATTTCAATGCTGCAACTTGCTGAAAGATTGTCCACAAGTGTCCCTATAATCTAGTTTAAACAGTTCTGCAAACAAAATACTTCCAGAGTGCATCAAACATGATTTAGAGCTTGTTTATGAAAAAGAAGTGTTTTCTGTATTTCAATGCTGCAACTTGCTGAAAACTGTCCACAATGTTCATTTCATCTCAAATAGACAGCACAGCAAAAATTGGACATCCAGAGTGCATAAAACATGATTTAGAGCTTGTTTATGGAAAAGTGGTTATTTCTGCATTTCAATGTTGCAACTTGCAGAAAAGTGTCCACAATGTTCATTTCATCTCAAATAAGACAGCACAGCAAAAATTGGACATCCAGAGTGCATCAAACATGATTTAGAGCTTGTTTATGGAAAAGTGGTAATTTATGTATTTCAATGCTGCAACTTGCTGAAAATTGTCCACAAGTGTCCCTATAATCTAGTTTAAACAGTTCTGCAAACAAAATACTTCCAGAGTGCATCAAACATGATTTAGAGCTTGTTTATGAAAAAAAAGTGTTTTCTGTATTTCAATGCTGCAACTTGCTGAAAACTGTCCACAATGTTCATTTCATCTCAAATAGACAGCACAGCAAAAATTGGACATCCAGAGTGCATCAAACATGATTTAGAGCTTGTTTATGGAAAAGTGGTTATTTATGTATTTCAATGCTGCAACTTGCTGAAAATTGTCCACAAGTGTCCCTATAATCTAGTTTAAACAGTTCTGCAAACAAAATACTTCCAGAGTGCATCAAACATGATTTAGAGCTTGTTTATGAAAAAAAAGTGTTTTCTGTATTTCAATGCTGCAACTTGCTGAAAATTGTCCACAGTGTCCCTATAATCTAGTTTAAACAGTTCTGTAAACAAAATACTTCCAGGGCGCAAAGTATTGATTTAGAGCTTGTTTATGGAAAAGTGGTTATTTCTGCATTTCAATGTTGCAACTTGCTGAAAACTGTCCACAATGTTCATTTCATCTCAAATAGACAGCACAGCAAAATTGGACATCCAGAGTGCATCAAACATGATTTAGAGCTTGTTTATGAAAAAAAAGTGTTTTCTGTATTTCAATGCTGCAACTTGCTGAAAACTGTCCACAATGTTCATTTCATCTCAAATAGACAGCACAGCAAAAATTGGACATCCAGAGTGCATCAAACATGATTTAGAGCTTGTTTATGGAAAAGTGGTTATTTCTGTATTTCAATGCTACAACTTGCTGAAAATTGTCCACAGTGTTCCTATCATCTAGTTTAAACAGTTCTGCAAATAAAATACTTCCAGGGTGCAGCAAATATTGATTTAGAGCTTGTTTATGGAAAAGTGGTTATTTCTGTATTTCAATGTGGCAACTTGCTGAAAATTGTCCACAGTGTCCCTATAATCTAGTTTAAACAGTTCTGCAAACAAAATACTTCCAGAGTGCATCAAACATGATTTAGAGCTTGCTTATGAAAAAAAGTGTTTTCTGTATTTCAATGCTGCAACTTGCTGAAAATTGTCCACAGTGTTCCTATAATCTAGTTTAAACAGTTCTGCAAACAAAATACTTCCAGGGTGCAGCAAATATTGATTTAGAGCTTGTTTATGGAAAAGTGGTTATTTCTGCATTTCAATGTTGCAACTTGCTGAAAACTGTCCACAATGTTCATTTCATCTCAAATAGACAGCACAGCAAAAATTGGACATCCAGAGTGCATCAAACATGATTTAGAGCTTGTTTATGGAAAAGTGGTTATTTCTGTATTTCAATGCTGCAACCTGCTGAAAATTGTCCACAGTTTTCCAATAATCTAGTTTAAATAGTTCTGCAAACAAAATACTTGTAGAGTGCCTCAAACATGATTTAGAGCTTGTTTATGAAAAAAAGTGTTTTCTGTATTTCAATGCTGCAACTTGCTGAATATTGTCCACAGTGTTCCTATAATCTAGTTTTAACAGTTCTGCAAACAAAATACTTCCAGGGTGCAGCAAATATTGATTTAGAGCTTGTTTATGGAAAAGTGGTTATTTCTGCATTTCAATGTTGCAACTTGCTGAAAACTGTCCACAATGTTCATTTCATCTCAAATAGACAGCACAGCAAAAATTGGACATCCAGAGTGCATCAAACATGATTTAGAGCTTGTTTATGGAAAAGTGGTTATTTATGTATTTCAATGCTGCAACTTGCTGAAGATTGTCCACAAGTGTCCCTATAATCTAGTTTAAACAGTTCTGCAAACAAAATACTTCCAGAGTGCATCAAACATGATTTAGAGCTTGTTTATGAAAAAGAAGTGTTTTCTGTATTTCAATGCTGCAACTTGCTGAAAACTGTCCACAATGTTCATTTCATCTCAAATAGACAGCACAGCAAAAATTGGACATCCAGAGTGCATAAAACATGATTTAGAGCTTGTTTATGGAAAAGTGGTTATTTCTGCATTTCAATGTTGCAACTTGCAGAAAAGTGTCCACAAAGTTCATTTCATCTCAAATAAGACAGCACAGCAAAAATTGGACATCCAGAGTGCATCAAACATGATTTAGAGCTTGTTTATGGAAAAGTGGTAATTTATGTATTTCAATGCTGCAACTTGCTGAAAATTGTCCACAAGTGTCCCTATAATCTAGTTTAAACAGTTCTGCAAACAAAATACTTCCAGAGTGCATCAAACATGATTTAGAGCTTGTTTATGAAAAAAAAGTGTTTTCTGTATTTCAATGCTGCAACTTGCTGAAAACTGTCCACAATGTTCATTTCATCTCAAATAGACAGCACAGCAAAAATTGGACATCCAGAGTGCATCAAACATGATTTAGAGCTTGTTTATGGAAAAGTGGTTATTTATGTATTTCAATGCTGCAACTTGCTGAAAATTGTCCACAAGTGTCCCTATAATCTAGTTTAAACAGTTCTGCAAACAAAATACTTCCAGAGTGCATCAAACATGATTTAGAGCTTGTTTATGAAAAAAAGTGTTTTCTGTATTTCAATGCTGCAACTTGCTGAAAACTGTCCACAATGTTCATTTCATCTCAAATAGACAGCACAGCAAAAATTGGACATCCAGAGTGCATAAAACATGATTTAGAGCTTGTTTATGGAAAAGTGGTTATTTCTGCATTTCAATGTTGCAACTTGCAGAAAAGTGTCCACAATGTTCATTTCATCTCAAATAAGACAAGCACAGCAAAAATTGGACATCCAGAGTGCATCAAACATGATTTAGAGCTTGTTTATGGAAAAGTGGTAATTTATGTATTTCAATGCTGCAACTTGCTGAAAATTGTCCACAAGTGTCCCTATAATCTAGTTTAAACAGTTCTGCAAACAAAATACTTCCAGAGTGCATCAAACATGATTTAGAGCTTGTTTATGAAAAAAAGTGTTATTCTGTATTTCAATGCTGCAACTTGCTGAAAACTGTCCACAATGTTCATTTCATCTCAAATAGACAGCACAGCAAAAATTGGACATCCAGAGTGCATCAAACATGATTTAGAGCTTGTTTATGGAAAAGTGGTTATTTATGTATTTCAATGCTGCAACTTGCTGAAAATTGTCCACAAGTGTCCCTATAATCTAGTTTAAACAGTTCTGCAAACAAAATACTTCCAGAGTGCATCAAACATGATTTAGAGCTTGTTTATGAAAAAGAAGTGTTTTCTGTATTTCAATGCTGCAACTTGCTGAAAACTGTCCACAATGTTCATTTCATCTCAAATAGACAGCACAGCAAAAATTGGACATCCAGAGTGCATAAAACATGATTTAGAGCTTGTTTATGGAAAAGTGGTTATTTCTGCATTTCAATGTTGCAACTTGCAGAAAAGTGTCCACAATGTTCATTTCATCTCAAATAAGACAAGCACAGCAAAAATTGGACATCCAGAGTGCATCAAACATGATTTAGAGCTTGTTTATGGAAAAGTGGTAATTTATGTATTTCAATGCTGCAACTTGCTGAAAATTGTCCACAAGTGTCCCTATAATCTAGTTTAAACAGTTCTGCAAACAAAATACTTCCAGAGTGCATCAAACATGATTTAGAGCTTGTTTATGAAAAAAAAAGTGTTTTCTGTATTTCAATGCTGCAACTTGCTGAAAACTGTCCACAATGTTCATTTCATCTCAAATAGACAGCACAGCAAAAATTGGACATCCAGAGTGCATCAAACATGATTTAGAGCTTGTTTATGGAAAAGTGGTTATTTATGTATTTCAATGCTGCAACTTGCTGAAAATTGTCCACAAGTGTCCCTATAATCTAGTTTAAACAGTTCTGCAAACAAAATACTTCCAGAGTGCATCAAACATGATTTAGAGCTTGTTTATGAAAAAAAAGTGTTTTCTGTATTTCAATGCTGCAACTTGCTGAAAATTGTCCACAGTGTCCCTATAATCTAGTTTAAACAGTTCTGTAAACAAAATACTTCCAGGGCGCAAAGTATTGATTTAGAGCTTGTTTATGGAAAAGTGGTTATTTCTGCATTTCAATGTTGCAACTTGCTGAAAACTGTCCACAATGTTCATTTCATCTCAAATAGACAGCACAGCAAAAATTGGACATCCAGAGTGCATCAAACATGATTTAGAGCTTGTTTATGAAAAAAAAGTGTTTTCTGTATTTCAATGCTGCAACTTGCTGAAAACTGTCCACAATGTTCATTTCATCTCAAATAGACAGCACAGCAAAAATTGGACATCCAGAGTGCATCAAACATGATTTAGAGCTTGTTTATGGAAAAGTGGTTATTTCTGTATTTCAATGCTACAACTTGCTGAAAATTGTCCACAGTGTTCCTATCATCTAGTTTAAACAGTTCTGCAAATAAAATACTTCCAGGGTGCAGCAAATATTGATTTAGAGCTTGTTTATGGAAAAGTGGTTATTTCTGTATTTCAATGTGGCAACTTGCTGAAAATTGTCCACAGTGTCCCTATAATCTAGTTTAAACAGTTCTGCAAACAAAATACTTCCAGAGTGCATCAAACATGATTTAGAGCTTGCTTATGAAAAAAAGTGTTTTCTGTATTTCAATGCTGCAACTTGCTGAAAATTGTCCACAGTGTTCCTATAATCTAGTTTAAACAGTTCTGCAAACAAAATACTTCCAGGGTGCAGCAAATATTGATTTAGAGCTTGTTTATGGAAAAGTGGTTATTTCTGCATTTCAATGTTGCAACTTGCTGAAAACTGTCCACAATGTTCATTTCATCTCAAATAGACAGCACAGCAAAAATTGGACATCCAGAGTGCATCAAACATGATTTAGAGCTTGTTTATGGAAAAGTGGTTATTTCTGTATTTCAATGCTGCAACCTGCTGAAAATTGTCCACAGTTTTCCAATAATCTAGTTTAAATAGTTCTGCAAACAAAATACTTGTAGAGTGCCTCAAACATGATTTAGAGCTTGTTTATGAAAAAAAGTGTTTTCTGTATTTCAATGCTGCAACTTGCTGAATATTGTCCACAGTGTTCCTATAATCTAGTTTTAACAGTTCTGCAAACAAAATACTTCCAGGGTGCAGCAAATATTGATTTAGAGCTTGTTTATGGAAAAGTGGTTATTTCTGCATTTCAATGTTGCAACTTGCTGAAAACTGTCCACAATGTTCATTTCATCTCAAATAGACAGCACAGCAAAAATTGGACATCCAGAGTGCATCAAACATGATTTAGAGCTTGTTTATGGAAAAGTGGTTATTTATGTATTTCAATGCTGCAACTTGCTGAAGATTGTCCACAAGTGTCCCTATAATCTAGTTTAAACAGTTCTGCAAACAAAATACTTCCAGAGTGCATCAAACATGATTTAGAGCTTGTTTATGAAAAAGAAGTGTTTTCTGTATTTCAATGCTGCAACTTGCTGAAAACTGTCCACAATGTTCATTTCATCTCAAATAGACAGCACAGCAAAAATTGGACATCCAGAGTGCATAAAACATGATTTAGAGCTTGTTTATGGAAAAGTGGTTATTTCTGCATTTCAATGTTGCAACTTGCAGAAAAGTGTCCACAAAGTTCATTTCATCTCAAATAAGACAGCACAGCAAAAATTGGACATCCAGAGTGCATCAAACATGATTTAGAGCTTGTTTATGGAAAAGTGGTAATTTATGTATTTCAATGCTGCAACTTGCTGAAAATTGTCCACAAGTGTCCCTATAATCTAGTTTAAACAGTTCTGCAAACAAAATACTTCCAGAGTGCATCAAACATGATTTAGAGCTTGTTTATGAAAAAAAAGTGTTTTCTGTATTTCAATGCTGCAACTTGCTGAAAACTGTCCACAATGTTCATTTCATCTCAAATAGACAGCACAGCAAAAATTGGACATCCAGAGTGCATCAAACATGATTTAGAGCTTGTTTATGGAAAAGTGGTTATTTATGTATTTCAATGCTGCAACTTGCTGAAAATTGTCCACAAGTGTCCCTATAATCTAGTTTAAACAGTTCTGCAAACAAAATACTTCCAGAGTGCATCAAACATGATTTAGAGCTTGTTTATGAAAAAAAAGTGTTTTCTGTATTTCAATGCTGCAACTTGCTGAAAACTGTCCACAATGTTCATTTCATCTCAAATAGACAGCACAGCAAAAATTGGACATCCAGAGTGCATAAAACATGATTTAGAGCTTGTTTATGGAAAAGTGGTTATTTCTGCATTTCAATGTTGCAACTTGCAGAAAAGTGTCCACAATGTTCATTTCATCTCAAATAAGACAAGCACAGCAAAAATTGGACATCCAGAGTGCATCAAACATGATTTAGAGCTTGTTTATGGAAAAGTGGTAATTTATGTATTTCAATGCTGCAACTTGCTGAAAATTGTCCACAAGTGTCCCTATAATCTAGTTTAAACAGTTCTGCAAACAAAATACTTCCAGAGTGCATCAAACATGATTTAGAGCTTGTTTATGAAAAAAAAGTGTTTTCTGTATTTCAATGCTGCAACTTGCTGAAAACTGTCCACAATGTTCATTTCATCTCAAATAGACAGCACAGCAAAAATTGGACATCCAGAGTGCATCAAACATGATTTAGAGCTTGTTTATGGAAAAGTGGTTATTTATGTATTTCAATGCTGCAACTTGCTGAAAATTGTCCACAAGTGTCCCTATAATCTAGTTTAAACAGTTCTGCAAACAAAATACTTCCAGAGTGCATCAAACATGATTTAGAGCTTGTTTATGAAAAAAAAGTGTTTTCTGTATTTCAATGCTGCAACTTGCTGAAAATTGTCCACAGTGTCCCTATAATCTAGTTTAAACAGTTCTGTAAACAAAATACTTCCAGGGCGCAAAGTATTGATTTAGAGCTTGTTTATGGAAAAGTGGTTATTTCTGCATTTCAATGTTGCAACTTGCTGAAAACTGTCCACAATGTTCATTTCATCTCAAATAGACAGCACAGCAAAATTGGACATCCAGAGTGCATCAAACATGATTTAGAGCTTGTTTATGAAAAAAAAGTGTTTTCTGTATTTCAATGCTGCAACTTGCTGAAAACTGTCCACAATGTTCATTTCATCTCAAATAGACAGCACAGCAAAAATTGGACATCCAGAGTGCATCAAACATGATTTAGAGCTTGTTTATGGAAAAGTGGTTATTTCTGTATTTCAATGCTACAACTTGCTGAAAATTGTCCACAGTGTTCCTATCATCTAGTTTAAACAGTTCTGCAAATAAAATACTTCCAGGGTGCAGCAAATATTGATTTAGAGCTTGTTTATGGAAAAGTGGGTTATTTCTGTATTTCAATGTGGCAACTTGCTGAAAATTGTCCACAGTGTCCCTATAATCTAGTTTAAACAGTTCTGCAAACAAAATACTTCCAGAGTGCATCAAACATGATTTAGAGCTTGCTTATGAAAAAAAAGTGTTTTCTGTATTTCAATGCTGCAACTTGCTGAAAATTGTCCACAGTGTTCCTATAATCTAGTTTAAACAGTTCTGCAAACAAAATACTTCCAGGGTGCAGCAAATATTGATTTAGAGCTTGTTTATGGAAAAGTGGTTATTTCTGCATTTCAATGTTGCAACTTGCTGAAAACTGTCCACAATGTTCATTTCATCTCAAATAGACAGCACAGCAAAAATTGGACATCCAGAGTGCATCAAACATGATTTAGAGCTTGTTTATGGAAAAGTGGTTATTTCTGTATTTCAATGCTGCAACCTTGCTGAAAATTGTCCACAGTTTTCCAATAATCTAGTTTAAATAGTTCTGCAAACAAAATACTTGTAGAGTGCCTCAAACATGATTTAGAGCTTGTTTATGAAAAAAAGTGTTTTCTGTATTTCAATGCTGCAACTTGCTGAATATTGTCCACAGTGTTCCTATAATCTAGTTTTAACAGTTCTGCAAACAAAATACTTCCAGGGTGCAGCAAATATTGATTTAGAGCTTGTTTATGGAAAAGTGGTTATTTCTGCATTTCAATGTTGCAACTTGCTGAAAACTGTCCACAATGTTCATTTCATCTCAAATAGACAGCACAGCAAAAATTGGACATCCAGAGTGCATCAAACATGATTTAGAGCTTGTTTATGGAAAAGTGGTTATTTATGTATTTCAATGCTGCATACTTGCTGAAGATTGTCCACAAGTGTCCCCTATAATCTAGTTTAAACAGTTCTGCAAACAAAATACTTCCAGAGTGCATCAAACATGATTTAGAGCTTGTTTATGAAAAAGAAGTGTTTTCTGTATTTCAATGCTGCAACTTGCTGAAAACTGTCCACAATGTTCATTTCATCTCAAATAGACAGCACAGCAAAAATTGGACATCCAGAGTGCATAAAACATGATTTAGAGCTTGTTTATGGAAAAGTGGTTATTTCTGCATTTCAATGTTGCAACTTGCAGAAAAGTGTCCACAATGTTCATTTCATCTCAAATAAGACAAGCACAGCAAAAATTGGACATCCAGAGTGCATCAAACATGATTTAGAGCTTGTTTATGGAAAAGTGGTAATTTATGTATTTCAATGCTGCAACTTGCTGAAAATTGTCCACAAGTGTCCTATAATCTAGTTTAAACAGTTCTGCAAACAAAATACTTCCAGAGTGCATCAAACATGATTTAGAGCTTGTTTATGAAAAAAAAGTGTTTTCTGTATTTCAATGCTGCAACTTGCTGAAAACTGTCCACAATGTTCATTTCATCTCAAATAGACAGCACAGCAAAAATTGGACATCCAGAGTGCATCAAACATGATTTAGAGCTTGTTTATGGAAAAGTGGTTATTTATGTATTTCAATGCTGCAACTTGCTGAAAATTGTCCACAAGTGTCCCTATAATCTAGTTTAAACAGTTCTGCAAACAAAATACTTCCAGAGTGCATCAAACATGATTTAGAGCTTGTTTATGAAAAAAAAGTGTTTTTCTGTATTTCAATGCTGCAACTTGCTGAAAATTGTCCACAGTGTCCCTATAATCTAGTTTAAACAGTTCTGTAAACAAAATACTTCCAGGGGCGCAAAGTATTGATTTAGAGCTTGTTTATGGAAAAGTGGTTATTTCTGCATTTCAATGTTGCAACTTGCTGGAAAACTGTCCACAATGTTCATTTCATCTCAAATAGACAGCACAGCAAAAATTGGACATCCAGAGTGCATCAACATGATTTAGAGCTTGTTTATGAAAAAAAAGTGTTTCTGTATTTTCAATGCTGCAACTTGCTGAAAATGTCCACAATGTCATTTCATCTCAAATAGACGCACAGCAAAAATTGGACATCCAGAGTGCATCAAACATGATTTAGAGCTTGTTTATGGAAAAGTGGTTATTTCTGTATTTCAATGCTACAACTTGCTGAAAATTGTCCACAGTGTTCCTATCATCTAGTTTAAACAGTTCTGCAAATAAAATACTTCCAGGGTGCAGCAAATATTGATTTAGAGCTTGTTTATGGAAAAGTGGTTATTCTGTATTTCAATGTGGCAACTTGCTGAAAATTGTCCACAATGTCTCATATAATCTAGTTTAAACAGTTCTGCAAACAAAATACTTCCAGAGTGCATCAAACATGATTTAGAGCTTGTTATGGAAAAGTGGTTATTATGTATTTCAATGCTGCAACTTGCTGAAGATTGTCCACAAGTGTCCCTATAATCTAGTTTAAACAGTTCTGCAAACAAATACTTCCAGAGTGCATCAAACATTGATTTAGAGCTTGTTTATGAAAATAAGTGTTTTCTGCTATTTCAATGCTGCAACTTGCTGAAAACTGTCCACATGTTCATTTCATCTCAAATAGACAGCACAGCAAAAATTGGACATCCAGAGTGCATAAAACATGATTTAGAGCTTGTTTATGGAAAAGTGGTTATTTCTGCATTTCAATGTTGCAACTTGCAGAAAAGTGTCCACAAAGTTCATTTCATCTCAAATAAGACCAGCACAGCAAAAATGGACATCCAGAGTGCATCAAACATGATTTAGAGCTTGTTTATGGAAAAGTGGTAATTTATGTATTTCAATGCTGCAACTTGCTGAAAATTGTCCACAAGTGTTCCCTATAATCTAGTTTTAACAGTTCTGCAAACAAAATACTTCCAGAGTGCATCAAACATTGATTTAGAGCTTGTTTATGAAAAAAAGTGTGTTTCTGATTTCAATGCTGCAACTTGCCTGAAAACTGTCCACAATGTTCATTTCATCTCAAATAGACAGCACAGCAAAAATTGGACATCCAGAGGCATCAAACATGATTTAGAGCTTGTTATGGAAAAGTGGTTATTTATGTATTCAATGCTGCAACTTGCTGAAATTGTCCACAAGTGTCCCTATAATCTAGTTTAAACAGTTCTGCAAACAAAATACTTCCAGAGTGCATCAAACATGATTTAGAGCTTGTTTATGAAAAAAAGTGTTTTCTGTATTTCAATGCTGCAACTTGCTGAAAACTGTCCACAATGTTCATTTCATCTCAAATAGACAGCACAGCAAAAAATTGGACATCCAGAGTGCATAAAACATGATTTAGAGCTTGTTTATGGAAAGTGGTTATTTCTGCATTTCAATGTTGCAACTTGCAGAAAAAGTGTCCACAATGTTCATTTCATCTCAAATAAGACAAGCACAGCAAAAATTGGACATCCAGAGTGCATCAAACATGATTTAGAGCTTTGTTTATGGAAAAGTGGTAATTTATGTATTTCAATGCTGCACTTGCTGAAAATTGTCCACAAGTGTCCCTATAATCTAGTTTAAACAGTTCTGCAAACAAAATACTTTCCAGAGTGCATCAAAACATTGATTTAGAGCTTTGTTTATGAAAAAAACGTGTTTTCTGTATTTCACTGCTGGCCAAACCCTTGCTGTGGAAACATGTTCCACAATGTCATTTCAATCCTCAAATAGACAGCACAGTCAAAACTTGGACATCCAGAGTGCATCAAACATGATTTAGAGCTTGTTTTATGGAAAAGTGGTTATTTATGTTATTTCAATTGCTGAAACTTTGCTGAAAATTGGTCCACAATGTCCCTATAATCTAGTTTAAACAGTCTGCAAAACCAAAATACTCCAGAGTGCATCAAACATGATTTAGAGCTTGTTTATGAAAAAAAAGTGTTTTCTGTATTCAATGCTGCAACTTGCTTGAAAACTGTCCACAATGTTCATTTCATCTCAAATAGACAGCACAGCAAAAATTGACATCCAGAGTGCATAAAACATGATTTAGAGCTTGTTTATGGAAAAGGTGGTTATTTTCTGCATTTCAATGTTGCAACTGCAGAAAAGTGTCCACAATGTTCATTTCATCTCAAATAAGACAAGCACAGCAAAAATTGGACATCCAGAGTGCATCAAACATGATTTAGAGCTTGTTATGGAAAGTGGTAATTTATGTATTTCAATGCTGCAACTTGCTGAAAATTGTCCACAAGGTCCCTATAAATCTAGTTTAAAACAGTTCTGCAAACAAAATACTCCAGAGTGCATCAAACATGATTTAGAGTTGTTTATGAAAAAAAAGTGTTTTCTGTATTTCAATGCTGCAACTTGCTGAAAATGTCCACAATGTTCATTTCATCTCAAATAGACAGCACAGCAAAAATTGGACATCCAGAGTGCATCAAACATGATTTAGAGCTTGTTTATGGAAAAGTGGTTATTTCTGTATTTCAATGCTGCAACTTGCTGAAAATTGTCCACAAGTGTCCCTATAATCTAGTTAAACAGTTCTGCAAACAAAATACTTCCAGAGTGCATCAAACATGATTTAGAGCTTGTTTATGGAAAAAAGTGTTTTCTGTATTTCAATGCTGCAACTTGCTGAAAATTGTCCACAGTGTCCCTATAATCTAGTTTAAACAGTTCTGCAAACAAAATACTTCCAGGTGCGCAAACATGATTTAGAGCTTGTTTATGGAAAAGTGGTTATTTCTGTATTTCAATGTTGCAACTTGCTGAAAACTGTCCACAGTGTTCATTTCATCTCAAATAGACAGCACAGCAAAAATTACATCCAGAGTGCATCAAACATGATTTAGAGCTTGTTTATGGAAAAGTGGTTATTTCTGCATTTCAATGTTGCAACTTGCTGAAAACTGTCCACAATGTTCATTTCATCTCAAATAGACAGCACAGCAAAAATTGGACATCCAGAGTGCATCAAACATGATTTAGAGCTTGTTTATGGAAAGTGGTTATTTATGTATTTCAATGCCTGCAACTTGCTGAAAATTGTCCACAAGTGTCCCTATAATCTAGTTTAAACAGTTCTGCAAACAAAATACTTCCAGAGTGCATCAAACATGATTTAGAGCTTGTTTATGAAAAAAATGTTTTCTGTATTTCAATGCTGCAACTTGCTGAAAATTGTCCACAGTGTCCCTATAATCTAGTTAAACAGTTCTGCAAAAAAACATCCAGAGTGCATCAAACATGATTTAGAGCTTGTTTATGGAAAAGTGGTTATTTCTGCATTTCAATGTTGCAACTTGCTGAAAATTGTCCACAATGTTCATTTCATCTCAAATAGACAGCACAGCAAAAATTGGACATCCAGAGTGCATCAAACATGATTTAGAGCTTGTTTATGAAAAAAAGTGTTTTCTGTATTTCAATGCTGCAACTTGCTGAAAATTGTCCACAATGTTCATTAATCTCAAATAAACAGCACAGCAAAAAATACATCCAGAGTGCATCAAACATGATTTAGAGCTTGTTTATGGAAAAGTGGTTATTTCTGTATTTCAATGCTGCAACTTGCTGAAAATTGTCCACAATGTTCCTATCATCTAGTTTAAACAGTTCAGCAAAAAAATACTTCCAGAGTGCATCAAACATGATTTAGAGCTTGTTTATGGAAAAGTGGTTATTTCTGTATTTCAATGCTGCAACTTGCTGAAAATTGTCCACAGTGTCCCTATAATCTAGTTTAAACAGTTCTGCAAACAAAATACTTCCAGAGTGCATCAAACATGATTTAGAGCTTGTTTATGAAAAAAAGTGTTTTCTGTATTTCAATGCTGCAACTTGCTGAAAATTGTCCACAGTGTTCCTATAATCTAGTTTAAACAGTTCTGCAAACAAAATACTTCCAGGTGCAAATATGATTTAGAGCTTGTTTATGGAAAAGTGGTTATTTCTGTATTTCAATGTTGCAACTTGCTGAAAACTGTCCACAATGTTCATTTCATCTCAAATAGACAGCACAGCAAAAATTGGACATCCAGAGTGCATCAAACATGATTTAGAGCTTGTTTATGGAAAAGTGGTTATTTCTGTATTTCAATGCTGCAACTTGCTGAAAATTGTCCACAAGTGTCCCTATAATCTAGTTTAAACAGTTCTGCAAACAAAATACTTCCAGAGTGCATCAAACATGATTTAGAGCTTGTTTATGAAAAAAAGTGGTTTTTCTGTATTTCAATGCTGCAACTTGCTGAAAACTGTCCACAATGTTCATTTCATCTCAAACAGCACAGCAAAAAATACATCCAGAGTGCATCAAACATGATTTAGAGCTTGTTTATGGAAAAGTGGTTATTTCTGTATTTCAATGCTGCAACTTGCTGAAAATTGTCCACAAGTGTCCCTATAATCTAGTTTAAACAGTTCTGCAAACAAAATACTTCCAGAGTGCATCAAACATGATTTAGAGCTTGTTTATGAAAAAAAGTGTTTTCTGTATTTCAATGCTGCAACTTGCTAAAAATTGTCCACAGTGTTCCTATAATCTAGTTTAAACAGTTCTGCAAACAAAATACTTCCAGAGTGCATCAAACATGATTTAGAGCTTGTTTATGGAAAAGTGGTTATTTCTGTATTTCAATGTTGCAACTTGCTGAAAACTGTCCACAATGTTCATTTCATCTCAAATAGACAGCACAGCAAAAATTGGACATCCAGAGTGCATCAAACATGATTTAGAGCTTGTTTATGGAAAAGTGGTTATTTCTGTATTTCAATGCTGCAACTTGCTGAAAATTGTCCACAAGTGTCCCTATAATCTAGTTTAAACAGTTCTGCAAACAAAATACTTCCAGAGTGCATCAAACATGATTTAGAGCTTGTTTATGAAAAAAAAGTGTTTTCTGTATTTCAATGCTGCAACTTGCTGAAAATTGTCCACAGTGTCCCTATAATCTAGTTTAAACAGTTCTGTAAACAAAATACTTCCAGGGCGCAAAGTATTGATTTAGAGCTTGTTTATGGAAAAGTGGTTATTTCTGCATTTCAATGTTGCAACTTGCTGAAAACTGTCCACAATGTTCATTTCATCTCAAATAGACAGCACAGCAAAAATTGGACATCCAGAGTGCATCAAACATGATTTAGAGCTTGTTTATGAAAAAAAGTGTTTTCTGTATTTCAATGCTGCAACTTGCTGAAAACTGTCCACAATGTTCATTTCATCTCAAATAGACAGCACAGCAAAAATTGGACATCCAGAGTGCATCAAACATGATTTAGAGCTTGTTTATGGAAAAGTGGTTATTTCTGTATTTCAATGCTGCAACTTGCTGAAAATTGTCCACAGTGTTCCTATCATCTAGTTTAAACAGTTCTGCAAAAAAATACTTCCAGAGTGCATCAAACATGATTTAGAGCTTGTTTATGGAAAAGTGGTTATTTCTGTATTTCAATGCTGCAACTTGCTGAAAATTGTCCACAGTGTCCCTATAATCTAGTTTAAACAGTTCTGCAAACAAAATACTTCCAGAGTGCATCAAACATGATTTAGAGCTTGTTTATGAAAAAAAGTGTTTTCTGTATTTCAATGCTGCAACTTGCTGAAAATTGTCCACAGTGTTCCTATAATCTAGTTTAAACAGTTCTGCAAACAAAATACTTCCAGGGTGCAGCAAATATGATTTAGAGCTTGTTTATGGAAAAGTGGTTATTTCTGCATTTCAATGTTGCAACTTGCTGAAAACTGTCCACAATGTTCATTTCATCTCAAATAGACAGCACAGCAAAAATTGGACATCCAGAGTGCATCAAACATGATTTAGAGCTTGTTTATGGAAAAGTGGTTATTTCTGTATTTCAATGCTGCAACTTGCTGAAAATTGTCCACAGTGTTCCTATAATCTAGTTTAAACAGTTCTGCAAACAAAATACTTCCAGAGTGCATCAAACATGATTTAGAGCTTGTTTATGAAAAAAAGTGTTTTCTGTATTTCAATGCTGCAACTTGCTGAAAATTGTCCACAGTGTTCCTATAATCTAGTTTAAACAGTTCTGCAAACAAAATACTTCCAGGGTGCAGCAAATATGATTTAGAGCTTGTTTATGGAAAAGTGGTTATTTCTGCATTTCAATGTTGCAACTTGCTGAAAACTGTCCACAATGTTCATTTCATCTCAAATAGACAGCACAGCAAAAATTGGACATCCAGAGTGCATCAAACATGATTTAGAGCTTGTTTATGGAAAAGTGGTTATTTCTGTATTTCAATGCTGCAACTTGCTGAAAATTGTCCACAAGTGTCCCTATAATCTAGTTTAAACAGTTCTGCAAACAAAATACTTCCAGAGTGCATCAAACATGATTTAGAGCTTGTTTATGAAAAAAAAGTGTTTCTGTCTTTTCAAATGCTGCAACTTGCTGAAAGCGGTTCCACAATGTTCATTTCATCTCAAATAGCCAGCACAGCAAAAAATTGCGACATCCAGAGTGGCATCAAACTATGATTTAGAGCTTGTTATCTGGAAAAGTGGGTTATTTATGTATTTCAATGCGCAACTTGCTGAAAATTGTCCACAAGTGTCCCTATAATCTAGTTTAAACAGTTCTGCAAACAAAATACTTCAAGAGTGAATCAACATGATTAGAGGCTTGTTTATGAAAAAAAAGTGTTTTCTGTATTTCAATGCTGCAACTTGCTGAAAATTGTCCACAGTGTCCTATAATCTAGTTTAAACAGTTCTGTAAACAAATACTTCCGGGCGCAAAGTATTGATTTAGAGCTTGTTATGGCAAAGTGGTTATTTCTGCATTTCAATGTTGCAACTTGCTGAAAACTGTCCACAATGTTCATTCATCTCAAATAGACAGCACAGCAAAAATGGGACACTCCAGAGTGCATAAAAACTGATTTAGAGCTTGTTTATGGAAAAGTGGTTATTTCTGCATTTCAATGTTGCAACTTGCAGAAAAGTGTCCACAATGTTCATTTCATCTCAAATAAGGACAGCACAGCAAAAATTGACATCCAGAGTGCATCAAACATGATTTAGAGCTGTGTTTATGTATAAGTGGTTATTTATGTATTTCAATGCTGCAACTTGCTGAAAATTGTCCACAGTGTCCCTATAATCTAGTTTACACAGTTCTGCAAACAAAATACTTCCAGAGTGCATCAAACATGATTAAGCTTGTTTATGAAAAAAACACTGTTTTCTGTATTTCAATGCTGCAACTTGCTGAAAACTGTCCACAATGTTCATTTCATCTCAAATAGACAGCACAGCAAAAAATTGGACATCCAGAGTGCATCAAACATGATTAGAGCTTGTTTATGGAAAAGTGGTTATTTCTGTATTTCAATGCTGCAACTTGCTGAAAATTGTCCACAAGTGTCCCTATAATCTAGTTTAAAACAGTTCTGCAAACAAAATACTTCCAGAGTGCATCAAACATGATTTAGGAGCTTGCTTATGAAAAAAAGTGTTTTCTGTATTTCAATGCTGCAAACTTGCTGAAAATTGTCCACAGTGTTCCTATAATCTAGTTTAAACAGTTCTGCAACAAAATACTTCCAGGGTGCAGCAAATATTGATTTAGAGCTTGTTATGGAAAAGTGGTTATTTCTGCATTTCAAGTTGCAACTTGCTGAAAACTGTCCACAATGTTCATTTCATCTCAAATAGACAGCACAGCAAAAATTGGACATCCAGAGTGCATCAAAACATGATTTAGAGCTTGTTTATGGAAAAGTGGTTATTTATGTATTTCAATGCTGCAACTTGCTGAAAATTGTCCACAAGTGTCCCTATAATCTAGTTTAAACAGTTCTGCAAACAAAATACTTCCAGAGTGCACTCAAACATGATTTAGAGCTTGTTTATGAAAAAAAAGTGTTTTCTGTATTTCAATGCTGCAACTTGCTGAAAACTGTCCACAATGTTCATTTCATCTCAAATAGACAGCACAGCAAAAAATTGGACATCCAGAGTGCATCAAACATGATTTAGAGCTTGTTTATGGAAAAGTGGTTATTTATGTATTTCAATGCTGCAACTTGCTGAAAATTGTCCACAAGTGTCCCTATAATCTAGTTTAAACAGTTCTGCAAACAAAATACTTCCAGAGTGCATCAAACATGATTTAGAGCTTGTTTATGAAAAAAAGTGTTTTCTGTATTTCAATGCTGCAACTTGCTGAAAATTGTCCACAGTGTCCCTATAATCTAGTTTAAACAGTTCTGTAAACAAAATACTTCCAGGGGCGCAAAGTATTGATTTAGAGGCTTGTTTATGGCAAAGTGGTTATTTCTGCATTTCAATGTTGCAACTTGCTGAAAACTGTCCACAATGTTCATTCAATCTCAAATAGACAGCACAGCAAAAATGGACATCCAGAGTGCATAAACATGATTTAGAGCTTGTTTATGGAAAGTGGTATTTCCTGCGCCATGTCAATGTTGCAAACTTGCAGGAAAAGTGTCCACAATGTTCATTTCATCTCAATAAGACAGCACAGCAAAATTGGACATCCAGAGTGCATCAACATGATTTAGAGCTTGTTTATGTATAAGTGGTTATTTATGTATTTCAATGCTGCAAACTTGCTGAAAATTGTCCACAAGTGTCCTATAATCTAGTTAAAACAGTTCTGCAAAACAAAATACTTCCAGAGTGCATCAAACATGATTTAAGAGCTTGTTTATGAAAAAAAACTGTTTTCTGTATTTCAATGCTGCAACTTGCTGCTGAAAAACTGTCCACAATGTTCATTTCATCTCAAATATGACAGCACAGCAAGAAAATTGGACATCCATAGTGCATCAAAACATGATTTAGAGCTTGTTTATGGAAAAGTGGTTATTTCTCGTATTTCAATGGCTGCCAACTTGAACTGAAAATTGTCCACAAGTGTCCCTATAATCTAGTTTAAACAGTTCTGCAAACAAAATACTCCAGAGTTGCATCAAACATGATTTAGAGCTTGCTTATGAAAAAAAGTGTTTTCTGTATTCAATGCTGCAAAACTTGCTGAAAATTGTCCACAGTGTCCTATAATCTAGTTTTAAACAGTTCTGCAAAACAAAATACTTCCAGGGTGCAGCAAATATTGATTTAGAGCTTGTTTATGGAAAAGTGGTTATTTCTGCATTTCAATGTTGCAACTTGCTGAAAACTGTCCACAATGTTCATTTCAATCTCAAATAGACAGCACAGCAAAATTGGACATCCAGAGTGCAATCAAACATGATTTAGAGCTTGTTTATGGAAAAGTGGTTATTTCTGTATTTCAATGCTGCAACTTGCTGAAAATTGTCCACAGTTTTCCAATAATCTAGTTTAAATAGGTTCTGCAAACAAAATACTTGTAGAGTGCATCAACATGATTTAGAGCTTGCTTTATGAAAAAACGTGTTTTCTGTATTTCAATGCTGCAAACTTGCTGAAATTGTCCACAGTGTTTCCTATAATCTAGTTTAAACAGTTCTGCAAACAAAATTACTTCCAGGGTGCAGCAAATATTGATTTAGAGCTTGTTTATGGAAAAGTGGTTATTTCTGCATTTCAATGTTTGCAACTTGCTGAAAACTGTCCCAATGTTCATTTCATCTCAAATAGACAGCACAGCAAAAATTGGACATCCAGAGTGCATAAAACATGATTTAGAGCTTGTTTATGGAAAAGTGGGTTATTTATGTATTTCAATGCTGCAACTTGCTGAAGATGTCCACAAGTGTCCCTATAATCTAGTTTAAACAGTTCTGCAAACAAATACTTCCAGAGTGCATCAAACATGATTTAGAGCTTGTTTATGAAAAAAAAAAGTGTTTTCTGTATTTCAATGCTGCAACTTGCTGAAAACTGTCCACAATGTTTCATTTCATCTCAAATAGACAGCACAGCAAAAATTGGACATCCAGAGTGCATCAAACATGATTTAGAGCTTGTTTATGGAAAAGTGGTTATTTATGTATTTCAATGCTGCAACTTGCTGAAAATTGTCCACAAGTGTCCCTATAATCTAGTTTAAAACAGTTCTGCAAACAAAATACTTCCAGAGTGAATCAAACATGATTTAGAGCTTGTTTATGAAAAAAGTGTTTTCTGTATTTCAATGCTGCAACTTGCTGAAAATTGTCCACAGTGTCCCTATAATCTAGTTTAAACAGTTCTGTAAACAAATACTTCCAGGCGCAAAGTATTGATTTAGAGCTTGTTTATGGCAAAGTGGTTATTTCTGCATTTCAATGTTGCAACTTGCTGAAAACTGTCCACAATGTTCATTTCATCTCAAATAGACAGCACAGCAAAAATGGGACATCCAGAGTGCATAAAACATGATTTAGAGCTTGTTTATGGAAAAGTGGTTATTTCTGCATTTCAATGTTGCAACTTGCAGAAAAGTGTCCACAATGTTCATTTCATCTCAAATAAGACAGCACAGCAAAAATTGGACATCCAGAGTGCATCAAACATGATTTAGAGCTTGTTTATGTATAAGTGGTTATTTATGTATTTCAATGCTGCAACTTGCTGAAAATTGTCCACAAGTGTCCCTATAATCTAGTTTAAACAGTTCTGCAAACAAAATACTTCCAGAGTGCATCAAACATGATTTAGAGCTTGTTTATGAAAAAAAACTGTTTCTGTATTTCAATGCTGCAACTTGCTGAAAACTGTCCACAATGTTCATTTCATCTCAAATAGACAGCACAGCAAAAAATTGGACATCCAGAGTGCATCAAACATGATTTAGAGCTTGTTTATGGAAAAGTGGTTATTTTCTGTATTTCAATGCTGCAACTTGCTGAAAATTGTCCACAAGTGTCCCTATAATCTAGTTTAAAACAGTTCTGCAAACAAAATACTTCCAGAGTGCATCAAACATGATTTAGAGCTTGCTTATGAAAAAAAGTGTTTCTTCTGTATTTCAATGCTGCAAACTTGCTGAAAATTGTCCACAGTGTTCCTATAATCTAGTTTAAAACAGTTTCTGCAAACAAAATACTTCCAGGGTGCAGCAAATATTGATTTAGAGCTTGTTTATGGAAAAGTGGTTATTTCTGCATTTCAATGTTGCAACTTGCTGAAAACTGTCCACAATGTTCATTTCATCTCAAATAGACAGCACAGCAAAAATTGGACATCCAGAGTGCATCAAACATGATTTAGAGCTTGTTTATGGAAAAGTGGTTATTTCTGTATTTCAATGCTGCAACTTGCTGAAAATTGTCCACAGTTTTCCAATAATCTAGTTAAATAGTTCTGCAACAAAATACTTGTAGAGTGCCTCAAACATGATTTAGAGCTTGTTTATGAAAAAAAGTGTTTTCTGTATTTCAATGCTGCAACTTGCTGAATATTGTCCACAGTGTTCCTATAATCTAGTTTTAACAGTTCTGCAAACAAAATACTTCCAGGGTGCAGCAAATATTGATTTTAGAGCTTGTTTATGGAAAAGTGGTTATTCTGCATTTCAATGTTGCAACTTGCTGAAAAACTGTCCACAATGTTCATTTCATCTCAAATAGACAGCACAGCAAAAATTGGACATCCAGAGTGCATCAAACTGATTTAGAGCTTGTTTATGGAAAAGTGGTTATTTATGTATTCAATGCTGGCAACTTGCTGAAGATTGTCCACAAGTGTCCCTATATCTAGTTTAAACAGTTCTGCAAACAAAATACTTCCAGAGTGCATCAAACATGATTTAGAGCTGTTTATGAAAAAAAGTGTTTTCTGTATTTCAATGCTGCAACTTGCTGAAAACTGTCCACAATGTTCATTTCATCTCAAATAGACAGCACAGCAAAAATTGGACATCCAGAGTGCATCAAACATGATTTAGAGCTTGTTTATGGAAAAGTGGTTATTTATGTATTTCAATGCTGCAACTTGCTGAAAATTGTCCACAAGTGTCCCTATAATCTAGTTTAAACAGTTCTGCAAACAAAATACTTCCAGAGTGAATCAAACATGATTTAGAGCTTGTTTATGAAAAAAAAGTGTTTTCTGTATTTCAATGCTGCAACTTGCTGAAAATTGTCCACAAGTGTCCCTATAATCTAGTTTAAACAGTTCTGCAAACAAAATACTTCCAGAGTGCATCAAACATGATTTAGAGCTTGTTTATGAAAAAAAAGTGTTTTCTGTATTTCAATGCTGCAACTTGCTGAAAATTGTCCACAGTGTCCCTATAATCTAGTTTAAACAGTTCTGTAAACAAAATACTTCCAGGGCGCAAACATGATTTAGAGCTTGTTTATGGCAAAGTGGTTATTTCTGCATTTCAAGGTTGCAACTTGCTGAAAACTGTCCAAATGTTCATTTCATCTCAAATAGACAGCACAGCAAAAATGGGACATCCAGAGTGCATAAAAACATGATTTAGAGCTTGTTTATGGAAAAGTGGTTATTTCTGCATTTCAATGTTGCAACTTGCAGAAAAGTGTCCACAATGTTCATTTCATCTCAAATAAGACAGCACAGCAAAAATTGGACATCCAGAGTGCATCAAACATGATTTAGAGCTTGTTTATGTATAAGTGGTATTTATGTATTTCAATGCTGCAACTTGCTGAAAATTGTCCACAAGTGTCCCTATAATCTAGTTTAAACAGTTCTGCAAACAAAATACTTCCAGAGTGCATCAAACATGATTAGAGCTTGTTTATGAAAAAAAACTGTTTTCTGTATTCAATGCTGCAACTTGCTGAAAACTGTCCACAATGTTCATTTCATCTCAAATAGACAGCACAGCAAAAATTGGACATCCAGAGTGCATCAAACATGATTTAGAGCTTGTTTATGGAAAAGTGGTTATTTCTGTATTTCAATGCTGCAAACTTGCTGAAAATTGTCCACAAGTGTCCCTATAATCTAGTTTAAACAGTTCTGCAAACAAAATACTTCCAGAGTGCATCAAACATGATTTAGAGCTTGCTTATGAAAAAAAGTGTTTTCTGTATTTCAATGCTGCAAACTTGCTGAAAATTGTCCACAGTGTTCCTATAATCTAGTTTAAACAGTTCTGCAAACAAAATACTTCCAGGGTGCAGCAAATATTGATTTAGAGCTTGTTTATGGAAAAGTGGTTTATTTCTGCATTTCAATGTTGCAACTTGCTGAAAACTGTCCACAATGTTCATTTCATCTCAAATAGACAGCACAGCAAAAACTGGACATCCAGAGTGCATAAAACATGATTTAGAGCTTGTTTATGGAAAAGTGGTTATTTATGTATTTCAATGCTGCAACTTGCTGAAGATTGTCCACAAGTGTCCCTATAATCTAGTTTAAACAGTTCTGCAAACAAAATACTTCCAGAGTGCATCAAACATGATTTAGAGCTTGTTTATGAAAAAAAAAGTGTTTTCTGTATTTCAATGCTGCAACTTGCTGAAAACTGTCCACAATGTCATTTCATCTCAATAGACAGCACAGCAAAAATTGGACATCCAGAGTGCATCAAACATGATTTAGAGCTTGTTTATGGAAAAGTGGTTATTTATGTATTTCAATGCTGCAACTTGCTGAAAATTGTCCACAAGTGTCCCTATAATCTAGTTTAAAACAGTTCTGCAAACAAAATACTTCCAGAGTGAATCAAACATGATTTAGAGCTTGTTTATGAAAAAAAAAGTGTTTTCTGTATTTCAATGCTGCAACTTGCTGAAATTGTCCACAGTGTCCCTATAATCTAGTTTAAACAGTTCTGTAAACAAAATACTTCCAGGGCGCAAAGTATTGATTTAGAGCTTGTTTATGGCAAAGTGGTTATTTCTGCATTTCAATGTTGCAACTTGCTGAAAACTGTCCACAATGTTCATTTCATCTCAAATAGACAGCACAGCAAAAATGGGACATCCAGAGTGCATAAAACATGATTTAGAGCTTGTTTATGGAAAAGTGGTTATTTCTGCATTTCAATGTTGCAACTTGCAGAAAAGTGTCCACAATGTTCATTTCATCTCAAATAAGACAGCACAGCAAAAATTGGACATCCAGAGTGCATCAAACATGATTTAGAGCTTGTTTATGTATAAGTGGTTATTTATGTATTTCAATGCTGCAACTTGCTGAAAATTGTCCACAAGTGTCCCTATAATCTAGTTTAAACAGTTCTGCAAACAAATACTTCCAGAGTGCATCAAACATGATTTAGAGCTTGTTTATGAAAAAAAACTGTTTTCTGTATTTCAATGCTGCAACTTGCTGAAAACTGTCCACAATGTTCATTTCATCTCAAATAGACAGCACAGCAAAAAATTGGACATCCAGAGTGCATCAAACATGATTTAGAGCTTGTTTATGGAAAAGTGGTTATTTCTGTATTTCAATGCTGCAACTTGCTGAAAATTGTCCACAAGTGTCCCTATAATCTAGTTTAAACAGTTCTGCAAACAAAATACTTCCAGAGTGCATCAAACATGATTTAGAGCTTGCTTATGAAAAAAAGTGTTTTCTGTATTTCAATGCTGCAAACTTGCTGAAAATTGTCCACAGTGTTCCTATAATCTAGTTTAAACAGTTCTGCAAACAAAATACTTCCAGGGTGCAGCAAATATTGATTTAGAGCTTGTTTATGGAAAAGTGGTTATTTCTGCATTTCAATGTTGCAACTTGCTGAAAACTGTCCACAATGTTCATTTCATCTCAAATAGACAGCACAGCAAAAATTGGACATCCAGAGTGCATCAAACATGATTTAGAGCTTGTTTATGGAAAAGTGGTTATTTCTGTATTTCAATGCTGCAACTTGCTGAAAATTGTCCACAGTTTTCCAATAATCTAGTTTAAATAGTTCTGCAAACAAAATACTTGTAGAGTGCCTCAAACATGATTTAGAGCTTGTTTATGAAAAAAAAGTGTTTTCTGTATTTCAATGCTGCAACTTGCTGAATATTGTCCACAGTGTTCCTATAATCTAGTTTTAACAGTTCTGCAAACAAAATACTTCCAGGGTGCAGCAAATATTGATTTAGAGCTTGTTTATGGAAAAGTGGTTATTTCTGCATTTCAATGTTGCAACTTGCTGAAAACTGTCCACAATGTTCATTTCATCTCAATAGACAGCACAGCAAAAATTGGACATCCAGAGTGCATCAAACATGATTTAGAGCTTGTTTATGGAAAAGTGGTTATTTATGTATTTCAATGCTGCAACTTGCTGAAGATTGTCCACAAGTGTCCCTATAATCTAGTTTAAACAGTTCTGCAAACAAAATACTTCCAGAGTGCATCAAACATGATTTAGAGCTTGTTTATGAAAAAAAAGTGTTTTCTGTATTTCAATGCTGCAACTTGCTGAAAACTGTCCACAATGTTCATTTCATCTCAAATAGACAGCACAGCAAAAATTGGACATCCAGAGTGCATCAAACATGATTTAGAGCTTGTTTATGGAAAAGTGGTTATTTATGTATTTCAATGCTGCAACTTGCTGAAAATTGTCCACAAGTGTCCCTATAATCTAGTTTAAACAGTTCTGCAAACAAAATACTTCCAGAGTGAATCAAACATGATTTAGAGCTTGTTTATGAAAAAAAAGTGTTTTCTGTATTTCAATGCTGCAACTTGCTGAAAATTGTCCACAAGTGTCCCTATAATCTAGTTTAAACAGTTCTGCAAACAAAATACTTCCAGAGTGAATCAAACATGATTTAGAGCTTGTTTATGAAAAAAAAGTGTTTTCTGTATTTCAATGCTGCAACTTGCTGAAAATTGTCCACAGTGTCCCTATAATCTAGTTTAAACAGTTCTGTAAACAAAATACTTCCAGGGCGCAAAGTATTGATTTAGAGCTTGTTTATGGCAAAGTGGTTATTTCTGCATTTCAATGTTGCAACTTGCTGAAAACTGTCCACAATGTTCATTTCATCTCAAATAGACAGCACAGCAAAAATGGGACATCCAGAGTGCATAAAACATGATTTAGAGCTTGTTTATGGAAAAGTGGTTATTTCTGCATTTCAATGTTGCAACTTGCAGAAAAGTGTCCACAATGTTCATTTCATCTCAAATAAGACAGCACAGCAAAAATTGGACATCCAGAGTGCATCAAACATGATTTAGAGCTTGTTTATGTAAAAGTGGTTATTTATGTATTTCAATGCTGCAACTTGCTGAAAATTGTCCACAAGTGTCCCTATAATCTAGTTTAAACAGTTCTGCAAACAAAATACTTCCAGAGTGCATCAAACATGATTTAGAGCTTGTTTATGAAAAAAAACTGTTTTCTGTATTTCAATGCTGCAACTTGCTGAAAACTGTCCACAATGTTAATTTCATCTCAAATAGACAGCACAGCAAAAAATTGGACATCCAGAGTGCATCAAACATGATTTAGAGCTTGTTTATGGAAAAGTGGTTATTTCTGTATTTCAATGCTGCAACTTGCTGAAAATTGTCCACAAGTGTCCCTATAATCTAGTTTAAACAGTTCTGCAAACAAAATACTTCCAGAGTGCATCAAACATGATTTAGAGCTTGTTTATGAAAAAAAAGTATTTTCTGTATTTCAATGCTGCAACTTGCTGAAAATTGTCCACAGTGTCCATATAATCTAGTTTAAACAGTTCTGTAAACAAAATACTTCCAGGCGCAAAGTATTGATTTAGAGCTTGTTTATGGCAAAGTGGTTATTTCTGCATTTCAATGTTGCAACTTGCTGAAAACTGTCCACAATGTTCATTTCATCTCAAATAGACAGCACAGCAAAAATTGGACATCCAGAGTGCATCAAACATGATTTAGAGCTTGTTTATGAAAAAAAAGTGTTTTCTGTATTTCAATGCTGCAACTTGCTGAAACTGTCCACAATGTTCATTTCATCTCAAATAGACAGCACAGCAAAAATTGGACATCCAGAGTGCATCAAACATGATTTAGAGCTTGTTTATGGAAAAGTGGTTATTTCTGTATTTCAATGCTACAACTTGCTGAAAATTGTCCACAGTGTTCCTATCATCTAGTTTAAACAGTTCTGCAAATAAAATACTTCCAGGGTGCAGCAAATATTGATTTAGAGCTTGTTTATGGAAAAGTGGTTATTTCTGTATTTCAATATGGCAACTTGCTGAAAATTGTCCACAGTGTCCCTATAATCTAGTTTAAACAGTTCTGCAAACAAAATACTTCCAGAGTGCATCAAACATGATTTAGAGCTTGCTTATGAAAAAAAGTGTTTTCTGTATTTCAATAATGCAACTTGCTGAAAATTGTCCACAGTGTTCCTATAATCTAGTTTAAACAGTTCTACAAACAAAATACTTCCAGGGTGCAGCAAATATTGATTTAGAGCTTGTTTATGGAAAAGTGGTTATTTCTGTATTTCAATGCTGCAACTGCTGAAAATTGTCCACAGTTTTCCAATAATCTAGTTTAAATAGTTCTGCAAACAAATACTTGTAGAGTGCCTCAAACATGATTTAGAGCTTGTTTATGAAAAAAAGTGTTTTCTGTATTTCAATGCTGCAACTTGCTGAATATTGTCCACAGTGTTCCTATAATCTAGTTTTAACAGTTCTGCAAACAAAATACTTCCAGGGTGCAGCAAATATTGATTTAGAGCTTGTTTATGGAAAAGTGGTTATTTCTGCATTTCAATGTTGCAACTTGCTGAAAACTGTCCACAATGTTCATTTCATCTCAAATAGACAGCACAGCAAAAATGGGACATCCAGAGTGCATAAACATGATTTAGAGCTTGTTTATGGAAAAGTGGTTATTTCTGCATTTCAATGTTGCAACTTGCAGAAAAGTGTCCACAATGTTTCATTTCATCTCAAATAAGACAGCACAGCAAAAATTGGACATCCAGAGTGCATCAAACATGATTTAGAGCTTGTTTATGTATAAGTGGTTATTTATGTATTTCAATGCTGCAACTTGCTGAAAATTGTCCACAAGTGTCCCTATAATCTAGTTTAAACAGTTCTGCAAACAAAATACTTCCAGAGTGCATCAAACATGATTTAGAGCTTGTTTATGAAAAAAAACTGTTTTCTGTATTTCAATGCTGCAACTTGCTGAAAACTGTCCACAATGTTCATTTCATCTCAAATAGACAGCACAGCAAAAATTGGACATCCAGAGTGCATCAAACATGATTTAGAGCTTGTTTATGGAAAAGTGGTTATTTCTGTATTTCAATGCTGCAACTTGCTGAAAATTGTCCACAAGTGTCCCTATAATCTAGTTTAAACAGTTCTGCAAACAAAATACTTCCAGAGTGCATCAAACATGATTTAGAGCTTGCTTATGAAAAAAAGTGTTTTCTGTATTTCAATGCTGCAAACTTGCTGAAAATTGTCCACAGTGTTCCTATAATCTAGTTTAAACAGTTCTGCAAACAAAATACTTCCAGGGTGCAGCAAATATTGATTTAGAGCTTGTTTATGGAAAAGTGGTTATTTCTGCATTTCAATGTTGCAACTTGCTGAAAACTGTCCACAATGTTCATTTCATCTCAAATAGACAGCACAGCAAAAATTGGACATCCAGAGTGCATCAAACATGATTTAGAGCTTGTTTATGGAAAAGTGGTTATTTCTGTATTTCAATGCTGCAACTTGCTGAAAATTGTCCACAGTTTTCCAATAATCTAGTTTAAATAGTTCTGCAAACAAAATACTTGTAGAGTGCCTCAAACATGATTTAGAGCTTGTTTATGAAAAAAAGTGTTTTCTGTATTTCAATGCTGCAACTTGCTGAATATTGTCCACAGTGTTCCTATAATCTAGTTTTAACAGTTCTGCAAACAAAATACTTCCAGGGTGCAGCAAATATTGATTTAGAGCTTGTTTATGGAAAAGTGGTTATTTCTGCATTTCAATGTTGCAACTTGCTGAAAACTGTCCACAATGTTCATTTCATCTCAAATAGACAGCACAGCAAAAATTGGACATCCAGAGTGCATCAAACATGATTTAGAGCTTGTTTATGGAAAAGTGGTTATTTATGTATTTCAATGCTGCAACTTGCTGAAGATTGTCCACAAGTGTCCCTATAATCTAGTTTAAACAGTTCTGCAAACAAAATACTTCCAGAGTGCATCAAACATGATTTAGAGCTTGTTTATGAAAAAAAAGTGTTTTCTGTATTTCAATGCTGCAACTTGCTGAAAACTGTCCACAATGTTCATTTCATCTCAAATAGACAGCACAGCAAAAATTGGACATCCAGAGTGCATCAAACATGATTTAGAGCTTGTTTATGGAAAAGTGGTTATTTATGTATTTCAATGCTGCAACTTGCTGAAAATTGTCCACAAGTGTCCCTATAATCTAGTTTAAACAGTTCTGCAAACAAAATACTTCCAGAGTGAATCAAACATGATTTAGAGCTTGTTTATGAAAAAAAAGTGTTTTCTGTATTTCAATGCTGCAACTTGCTGAAAATTGTCCACAAGTGTCCCTATAATCTAGTTTAAACAGTTCTGCAAACAAAATACTTCCAGAGTGAATCAAACATGATTTAGAGCTTGTTTATGAAAAAAAAGTGTTTTCTGTATTTCAATGCTGCAACTTGCTGAAAATTGTCCACAGTGTCCCTATAATCTAGTTTAAACAGTTCTGTAAACAAAATACTTCCAGGGCGCAAAGTATTGATTTAGAGCTTGTTTATGGCAAAGTGGTTATTTCTGCATTTCAATGTTGCAACTTGCTGAAAACTGTCCACAATGTTCATTTCATCTCAAATAGACAGCACAGCAAAAATGGGACATCCAGAGTGCATAAAACATGATTTAGAGCTTGTTTATGGAAAAGTGGTTATTTCTGCATTTCAATGTTGCAACTTGCAGAAAAGTGTCCACAATGTTCATTTCATCTCAAATAAGACAGCACAGCAAAAATTGGACATCCAGAGTGCATCAAACATGATTTAGAGCTTGTTTATGTATAAGTGGTTATTTATGTATTTCAATGCTGCAACTTGCTGAAAATTGTCCACAAGTGTCCCTATAATCTAGTTTAAACAGTTCTGCAAACAAAATACTTCCAGAGTGCATCAAACATGATTTAGAGCTTGTTTATGAAAAAAAACTGTTTTCTGTATTTCAATGCTGCAACTTGCTGAAAACTGTCCACAATGTTCATTTCATCTCAAATAGACAGCACAGCAAAAAATTGGACATCCAGAGTGCATCAAACATGATTTAGAGCTTGTTTATGGAAAAGTGGTTATTTCTGTATTTCAATGCTGCAACTTGCTGAAAATTGTCCACAAGTGTCCCTATAATCTAGTTTAAACAGTTCTGCAAACAAAATACTTCCAGAGTGCATCAAACATGATTTAGAGCTTGCTTATGAAAAAAAGTGTTTTCTGTATTTCAATGCTGCAAACTTGCTGAAAATTGTCCACAGTGTTCCTATAATCTAGTTTAAACAGTTCTGCAAACAAAATACTTCCAGGGTGCAGCAAATATTGATTTAGAGCTTGTTTATGGAAAAGTGGTTATTTCTGCATTTCAATGTTGCAACTTGCTGAAAACTGTCCACAATGTTCATTTCATCTCAAATAGACAGCACAGCAAAAATTGGACATCCAGAGTGCATCAAACATGATTTAGAGCTTGTTTATGGAAAAGTGGTTATTTCTGTATTTCAATGCTGCAACTTGCTGAAAATTGTCCACAGTTTTCCAATAATCTAGTTTAAATAGTTCTGCAAACAAAATACTTGTAGAGTGCCTCAAACATGATTTAGAGCTTGTTTATGAAAAAAAGTGTTTTCTGTATTTCAATGCTGCAACTTGCTGAATATTGTCCACAGTGTTCCTATAATCTAGTTTTAACAGTTCTGCAAACAAAATACTTCCAGGGTGCAGCAAATATTGATTTAGAGCTTGTTTATGGAAAAGTGGTTATTTCTGCATTTCAATGTTGCAACTTGCTGAAAACTGTCCACAATGTTCATTTCATCTCAAATAGACAGCACAGCAAAAATTGGACATCCAGAGTGCATCAAACATGATTTAGAGCTTGTTTATGGAAAAGTGGTTATTTATGTATTTCAATGCTGCAACTTGCTGAAGATTGTCCACAAGTGTCCCTATAATCTAGTTTAAACAGTTCTGCAAACAAAATACTTCCAGAGTGCATCAAACATGATTTAGAGCTTGTTTATGAAAAAAAAGTGTTTTCTGTATTTCAATGCTGCAACTTGCTGAAAACTGTCCACAATGTTCATTTCATCTCAAATAGACAGCACAGCAAAAATTGGACATCCAGAGTGCATCAAACATGATTTAGAGCTTGTTTATGGAAAAGTGGTTATTTATGTATTTCAATGCTGCAACTTGCTGAAAATTGTCCACAAGTGTCCCTATAATCTAGTTTAAACAGTTCTGCAAACAAAATACTTCCAGAGTGAATCAAACATGATTTAGAGCTTGTTTATGAAAAAAAAGTGTTTTCTGTATTTCAATGCTGCAACTTGCTGAAAATTGTCCACAAGTGTCCCTATAATCTAGTTTAAACAGTTCTGCAAACAAAATACTTCCAGAGTGAATCAAACATGATTTAGAGCTTGTTTATGAAAAAAAAGTGTTTTCTGTATTTCAATGCTGCAACTTGCTGAAAATTGTCCACAGTGTCCCTATAATCTAGTTTAAACAGTTCTGTAAACAAAATACTTCCAGGGCGCAAAGTATTGATTTAGAGCTTGTTTATGGCAAAGTGGTTATTTCTGCATTTCAATGTTGCAACTTGCTGAAAACTGTCCACAATGTTCATTTCATCTCAAATAGACAGCACAGCAAAAATGGGACATCCAGAGTGCATAAAACATGATTTAGAGCTTGTTTATGGAAAAGTGGTTATTTCTGCATTTCAATGTTGCAACTTGCAGAAAAGTGTCCACAATGTTCATTTCATCTCAAATAAGACAGCACAGCAAAAATTGGACATCCAGAGTGCATCAAACATGATTTAGAGCTTGTTTATGTAAAAGTGGTTATTTATGTATTTCAATGCTGCAACTTGCTGAAAATTGTCCACAAGTGTCCCTATAATCTAGTTTAAACAGTTCTGCAAACAAAATACTTCCAGAGTGCATCAAACATGATTTAGAGCTTGTTTATGAAAAAAAACTGTTTTCTGTATTTCAATGCTGCAACTTGCTGAAAACTGTCCACAATGTTAATTTCATCTCAAATAGACAGCACAGCAAAAAATTGGACATCCAGAGTGCATCAAACATGATTTAGAGCTTGTTTATGGAAAAGTGGTTATTTCTGTATTTCAATGCTGCAACTTGCTGAAAATTGTCCACAAGTGTCCCTATAATCTAGTTTAAACAGTTCTGCAAACAAAATACTTCCAGAGTGCATCAAACATGATTTAGAGCTTGTTTATGAAAAAAAAGTATTTTCTGTATTTCAATGCTGCAACTTGCTGAAAATTGTCCACAGTGTCCATATAATCTAGTTTAAACAGTTCTGTAAACAAAATACTTCCAAGGCGCAAAGTATTGATTTAGAGCTTGTTTATGGCAAAGTGGTTATTTCTGCATTTCAATGTTGCAACTTGCTGAAAACTGTCCACAATGTTCATTTCATCTCAAATAGACAGCACAGCAAAAATTGGACATCCAGAGTGCATCAAACATGATTTAGAGCTTGTTTATGAAAAAAAAGTGTTTTCTGTATTTCAATGCTGCAACTTGCTGAAAACTGTCCACAATGTTCATTTCATCTCAAATAGACAGCACAGCAAAAATTGGACATCCAGAGTGCATCAAACATGATTTAGAGCTTGTTTATGGAAAAGTGGTTATTTCTGTATTTCAATGCTACAACTTGCTGAAAATTGTCCACAGTGTTCCTATCATCTAGTTTAAACAGTTCTGCAAATAAAATACTTCCAGGGTGCAGCAAATATTGATTTAGAGCTTGTTTATGGAAAAGTGGTTATTTCTGTATTTCAATATGGCAACTTGCTGAAAATTGTCCACAGTGTCCCTATAATCTAGTTTAAACAGTTCTGCAAACAAAATACTTCCAGAGTGCATCAAACATGATTTAGAGCTTGCTTATGAAAAAAAGTGTTTTCTGTATTTCAATAATGCAACTTGCTGAAAATTGTCCACAGTGTTCCTATAATCTAGTTTAAACAGTTCTACAAACAAAATACTTCCAGGGTGCAGCAAATATTGATTTAGAGCTTGTTTATGAAAAAAAACTGTTTTCTGTATTTCAATGCTGCAACTTGCTGAAAACTGTCCACAATGTTAATTTCATCTCAAATAGACAGCACAGCAAAAAATTGGACATCCAGAGTGCATCAAACATGATTTAGAGCTTGTTTATGGAAAAGTGGTTATTTATGTATTTCAATGCTGCAACTTGCTGAAAATTGTCCACAAGTGTCCCTATAATCTAGTTTAAACAGTTCTGCAAACAAAATACTTCCAGAGTGAATCAAACATGATTTAGAGCTTGTTTATGAAAAAAAAGTGTTTTCTGTATTTCAATGCTGCAACTTGCTGAAAATTGTCCACAGTGTCCCTATAATCTAGTTTAAACAGTTCTGTAAACAAAATACTTCCAGGGCGCAAAGTATTGATTTAGAGCTTGTTTATGGCAAAGTGGTTATTTCTGCATTTCAATGTTGCAACTTGCTGAAAACTGTCCACAATGTTCATTTCATCTCAAATAGACAGCACAGCAAAAATGGGACATCCAGAGTGCATAAAACATGATTTAGAGCTTGTTTATGGAAAAGTGGTTATTTCTGCATTTCAATGTTGCAACTTGCAGAAAAGTGTCCACAATGTTCATTTCATCTCAAATAAGACAGCACAGCAAAAATTGGACATCCAGAGTGCATCAAACATGATTTAGAGCTTGTTTATGGAAAAGTGGTTATTTATGTATTTCAATGCTGCAACTTGCTGAAAATTGTCCACAAGTGTCCCTATAATCTAGTTTAAACAGTTCTGCAAACAAAATACTTCCAGAGTGCATCAAACATGATTTAGAGCTTGTTTATGAAAAAAAACAGTTTTCTGTATTTCAATGCTGCAACTTGCTGAAAACTGTCCACAATGTTAATTTCATCTCAAATAGACAGCACAGCAAAAAATTGGACATCCAGAGTGCATCAAACATGATTTAGAGCTTGTTTATGGAAAAGTGGTTATTTCTGTATTTCAATGCTGCAACTTGCTGAAAATTGTCCACAGTGTCCCTATACTCTAGTTTAAACAGTTCTGTAAACAAAATACTTCCAGGGCGCAAAGTATTGATTTAGAGCTTGTTTATGGCAAAGTGGTTATTTCTGCATTTCAATGTTGCAACTTGCTGAAAACTGTCCACAATGTTCATTTCATCTCAAATAGACAGCACAGCAAAAATGGGACATCCAGAGTGCATAAAACATGATTTAGAGCTTGTTTATGGAAAAGTGGTTATTTCTGCATTTCAATGTTGCAACTTGCAGAAAAGTGTCCACAATGTTCATTTCATCTCAAATAAGACAGCACAGCAAAAATTGGACATCCAGAGTGCATCAAACATGATTTAGAGCTTGTTTATGGAAAAGTGGTTATTTATGTATTTCAATGCTGCAACTTGCTGAAAATTGTCCACAAGTGTCCCTATAATCTAGTTTAAACAGTTCTGCAAACAAAATACTTCCAGAGTGCATCAAACATGATTTAGAGCTTGTTTATGAAAAAAAACTGTTTTCTGTATTTCAATGCTGCAACTTGCTGAAAACTGTCCACAATGTTAATTTCATCTCAAATAGACAGCACAGCAAAAAATTGGACATCCAGAGTGCATCAAACATGATTTAGAGCTTGTTTATGGAAAAGTGGTTATTTCTGTATTTCAATGCTGCAACTTGCTGAAAATTGTCCACAAGTGTCCCTATAATCTAGTTTAAACAGTTCTGCAAACAAAATACTTCCAGAGTGCATCAAACATGATTTAGAGCTTGTTTATGAAAAAAAAGTATTTTCTGTATTTCAATGCTGCAACTTGCTGAAAATTGTCCACAGTGTCCATATAATCTAGTTTAAACAGTTCTGTAAACAAAATACTTCCAAGGCGCAAAGTATTGATTTAGAGCTTGTTTATGGCAAAGTGGTTATTTCTGCATTTCAATGTTGCAACTTGCTGAAAACTGTCCACAATGTTCATTTCATCTCAAATAGACAGCACAGCAAAAATTGGACATCCAGAGTGCATCAAACATGATTTAGAGCTTGTTTATGGAAAAGTGGTTATTTCTGTATTTCAATGCTACAACTTGCTGAAAATTGTCCACAGTGTTCCTATCATCTAGTTTAAACAGTTCTGCAAATAAAATACTTCCAGGGTGCAGCAAATATTGATTTAGAGCTTGTTTATGGAAAAGTGGTTATTTCTGTATTTCAATATGGCAACTTGCTGAAAATTGTCCACAGTGTCCCTATAATCTAGTTTAAACAGTTCTGCAAACAAAATACTTCCAGAGTGCATCAAACATGATTTAGAGCTTGCTTATGAAAAAAAGTGTTTTCTGTATTTCAATAATGCAACTTGCTGAAAATTGTCCACAGTGTTCCTATAATCTAGTTTAAACAGTTCTGCAAACAAAATACTTCCAGGGTGCAGCAAATATTGATTTAGAGCTTGTTTATGAAAAAAAACTGTTTTCTGTATTTCAATGCTGCAACTTGCTGAAAACTGTCCACAATGTTAATTTCATCTCAAATAGACAGCACAGCAAAAAATTGGACATCCAGAGTGCATCAAACATGATTTAGAGCTTGTTTATGGAAAAGTGGTTATTTATGTATTTCAATGCTGCAACTTGCTGAAAATTGTCCACAAGTGTCCCTATAATCTAGTTTAAACAGTTCTGCAAACAAAATACTTCCAGAGTGAATCAAACATGATTTAGAGCTTGTTTATGAAAAAAAAGTGTTTTCTGTATTTCAATGCTGCAACTTGCTGAAAATTGTCCACAGTGTCCCTATAATCTAGTTTAAACAGTTCTGTAAACAAAATACTTCCAGGGCGCAAAGTATTGATTTAGAGCTTGTTTATGGAAAAGTGGTTATTTCTGCATTTCAATGTTGCAACTTGCTGAAAACTGTCCACAATGTTCATTTCATCTCAAATAGACAGCACAGCAAAAATGGGACATCCAGAGTGCATAAAACATGATTTAGAGCTTGTTTATGGAAAAGTGGTTATTTCTGCATTTCAATGTTGCAACTTGCAGAAAAGTGTCCACAATGTTCATTTCATCTCAAATAAGACAGCACAGCAAAAATTGGACATCCAGAGTGCATCAAACATGATTTAGAGCTTGTTTATGTAAAAGTGGTTATTTATGTATTTCAATGCTGCAACTTGCTGAAAATTGTCCACAAGTGTCCCTATAATCTAGTTTAAACAGTTCTGCAAACAAAATACTTCCAGAGTGCATCAAACATGATTTAGAGCTTGTTTATGAAAAAAAACTGTTTTCTGTATTTCAATGCTGCAACTTGCTGAAAACTGTCCACAATGTTAATTTCATCTCAAATAGACAGCACAGCAAAAAATTGGACATCCAGAGTGCATCAAACATGATTTAGAGCTTGTTTATGGAAAAGTGGTTATTTCTGTATTTCAATGCTGCAACTTGCTGAAAATTGTCCACAGTGTCCCTATAATCTAGTTTAAACAGTTCTGTAAACAAAATACTTCCAGGGCGCAAAGTATTGATTTAGAGCTTGTTTATGGCAAAGTGGTTATTTCTGCATTTCAATGTTGCAACTTGCTGAAAACTGTCCACAATGTTCATTTCATCTCAAATAGACAGCACAGCAAAAATGGGACATCCAGAGTGCATAAAACATGATTTAGAGCTTGTTTATGGAAAAGTGGTTATTTCTGCATTTCAATGTTGCAACTTGCAGAAAAGTGTCCACAATGTTCATTTCATCTCAAATAAGACAGCACAGCAAAAATTGGACATCCAGAGTGCATCAAACATGATTTAGAGCTTGTTTATGGAAAAGTGGTTATTTATGTATTTCAATGCTGCAACTTGCTGAAAATTGTCCACAAGTGTCCCTATAATCTAGTTTAAACAGTTCTGCAAACAAAATACTTCCAGAGTGCATTAAAACATGATTTAGAGCTTGTTTATGAAAAAAAAGTATTTTCTGTATTTCAATGCTGCAACTTGCTGAAAATTGTCCACAGTGTCCATATAATCTAGTTTAAACAGTTCTGTAAACAAAATACTTCCAAGGCGCAAAGTATTGATTTAGAGCTTGTTTATGGCAAAGTGGTTATTTCTGCATTTCAATGTTGCAACTTGCTGAAAACTGTCCACAATGTTCATTTCATCTCAAATAGACAGCACAGCAAAAATGGGACATCCAGAGTGCATAAAACATGATTTAGAGCTTGTTTATGGAAAAGTGGTTATTTCTGCATTTCAATGTTGCAACTTGCAGAAAAGTGTCCACAATGTTCATTTCATCTCAAATAAGACAGCACAGCAAAAATTGGACATCCAGAGTGCATCAAACATGATTTAGAGCTTGTTTATGTAAAAGTGGTTATTTATGTATTTCAATGCTGCAACTTGCTGAAAATTGTCCACAAGTGTCCCTATAATCTAGTTTAAACAGTTCTGCAAACAAAATACTTCCAGAGTGCATCAAACATGATTTAGAGCTTGTTTATGAAAAAAAACTGTTTTCTGTATTTCAATGCTGCAACTTGCTGAAAACTGTCCACAATGTTAATTTCATCTCAAATAGACAGCACAGCAAAAAATTGGACATCCAGAGTGCATCAAACATGATTTAGAGCTTGTTTATGGAAAAGTGGTTATTTCTGTATTTCAATGCTGCAACTTGCTGAAAATTGTCCACAGTGTCCCTATAATCTAGTTTAAACAGTTCTGTAAACAAAATACTTCCAGGGCGCAAAGTATTGATTTAGAGCTTGTTTATGGCAAAGTGGTTATTTCTGCATTTCAATGTTGCAACTTGCTGAAAACTGTCCACAATGTTCATTTCATCTCAAATAGACAGCACAGCAAAAATGGGACATCCAGAGTGCATAAAACATGATTTAGAGCTTGTTTATGGAAAAGTGGTTATTTCTGCATTTCAATGTTGCAACTTGCAGAAAAGTGTCCACAATGTTCATTTCATCTCAAATAAGACAGCACAGCAAAAATTGGACATCCAGAGTGCATCAAACATGATTTAGAGCTTGTTTATGGAAAAGTGGTTATTTATGTATTTCAATGCTGCAACTTGCTGAAAATTGTCCACAAGTGTCCCTATAATCTAGTTTAAACAGTTCTGCAAACAAAATACTTCCAGAGTGCATTAAAACATGATTTAGAGCTTGTTTATGAAAAAAAAGTATTTTCTGTATTTCAATGCTGCAACTTGCTGAAAATTGTCCACAGTGTCCATATAATCTAGTTTAAACAGTTCTGTAAACAAAATACTTCCAAGGCGCAAAGTATTGATTTAGAGCTTGTTTATGGCAAAGTGGTTATTTCTGCATTTCAATGTTGCAACTTGCTGAAAACTGTCCACAATGTTCATTTCATCTCAAATAGACAGCACAGCAAAAATTGGACATCCAGAGTGCATCAAACATGATTTAGAGCTTGTTTATGGAAAAGTGGTTATTTCTGTATTTCAATGCTACAACTTGCTGAAAATTGTCCACAGTGTTCCTATCATCTAGTTTAAACAGTTCTGCAAATAAAATACTTCCAGGGTGCAGCAAATATTGATTTAGAGCTTGTTTATGGAAAAGTGGTTATTTCTGTATTTCAATATGGCAACTTGCTGAAAATTGTCCACAGTGTCCCTATAATCTAGTTTAAACAGTTCTGCAAACAAAATACTTCCAGAGTGCATCAAACATGATTTAGAGCTTGCTTATGAAAAAAAGTGTTTTCTGTATTTCAATAATGCAACTTGCTGAAAATTGTCCACAGTGTTCCTATAATCTAGTTTAAACAGTTCTGCAAACAAAATACTTCCAGGGTGCAGCAAATATTGATTTAGAGCTTGTTTATGAAAAAAAACTGTTTTCTGTATTTCAATGCTGCAACTTGCTGAAAACTGTCCACAATGTTAATTTCATCTCAAATAGACAGCACAGCAAAAAATTGGACATCCAGAGTGCATCAAACATGATTTAGAGCTTGTTTATGGAAAAGTGGTTATTTATGTATTTCAATGCTGCAACTTGCTGAAAATTGTCCACAAGTGTCCCTATAATCTAGTTTAAACAGTTCTGCAAACAAAATACTTCCAGAGTGAATCAAACATGATTTAGAGCTTGTTTATGAAAAAAAAGTGTTTTCTGTATTTCAATGCTGCAACTTGCTGAAAATTGTCCACAGTGTCCCTATAATCTAGTTTAAACAGTTCTGTAAACAAAATACTTCCAGGGTGCAAAGTATTGATTTAGAGCTTGTTTATGGCAAAGTGGTTATTTCTGCATTTCAATGTTGCAACTTGCTGAAAACTGTCCACAATGTTCATTTCATCTCAAATAGACAGCACAGCAAAAATGGGACATCCAGAGTGCATAAAACATGATTTAGAGCTTGTTTATGGAAAAGTGGTTATTTCTGCATTTCAATGTTGCAACTTGCAGAAAAGTGTCCACAATGTTCATTTCATCTCAAATAAGACAGCACAGCAAAAATTGGACATCCAGAGTGCATCAAACATGATTTAGAGCTTGTTTATGGAAAAGTGGTTATTTATGTATTTCAATGCTGCAACTTGCTGAAAATTGTCCACAAGTGTCCCTATAATCTAGTTTAAACAGTTCTGCAAACAAAATACTTCCAGAGTGCATCAAACATGATTTAGAGCTTGTTTATGAAAAAAAACTGTTTTCTGTATTTCAATGCTGCAACTTGCTGAAAACTGTCCACAATGTTAATTTCATCTCAAATAGACAGCACAGCAAAAAATTGGACATCCAGAGTGCATCAAACATGATTTAGAGCTTGTTTATGGAAAAGTGGTTATTTCTGTATTTCAATGCTGCAACTTGCTGAAAATTGTCCACAAGTGTCCCTATAATCTAGTTTAAACAGTTCTGTAAACAAAATACTTCCAGGGCGCAAAGTATTGATTTAGAGCTTGTTTATGGCAAAGTGGTTATTTCTGCATTTCAATGTTGCAACTTGCTGAAAACTGTCCACAATGTTCATTTCATCTCAAATAGACAGCACAGCAAAAATGGGACATCCAGAGTGCATAAAACATGATTTAGAGCTTGTTTATGGAAAAGTGGTTATTTCTGCATTTCAATGTTGCAACTTGCAGAAAAGTGTCCACAATGTTCATTTCATCTCAAATAAGACAGCACAGCAAAAATTGGACATCCAGAGTGCATCAAACATGATTTAGAGCTTGTTTATGGAAAAGTGGTTATTTATGTATTTCAATGCTGCAACTTGCTGAAAATTGTCCACAAGTGTCCCTATAATCTAGTTTAAACAGTTCTGCAAACAAAATACTTCCAGAGTGCATCAAACATGATTTAGAGCTTGTTTATGAAAAAAAAGTATTTTCTGTATTTCAATGCTGCAACTTGCTGAAAATTGTCCACAGTGTCCATATAATCTAGTTTAAACAGTTCTGTAAACAAAATACTTCCAAGGCGCAAAGTATTGATTTAGAGCTTGTTTATGGCAAAGTGGTTATTTCTGCATTTCAATGTTGCAACTTGCTGAAAACTGTCCACAATGTTCATTTCATCTCAAATAGACAGCACAGCAAAAATTGGACATCCAGAGTGCATCAAACATGATTTAGAGCTTGTTTATGAAAAAAAAGTGTTTTCTGTATTTCAATGCTGCAACTTGCTGAAAACTGTCCACAATGTTCATTTCATCTCAAATAGACAGCACAGCAAAAATTGGACATCCAGAGTGCATCAAACATGATTTAGAGCTTGTTTATGGAAAAGTGGTTATTTCTGTATTTCAATGCTACAACTTGCTGAAAATTGTCCACAGTGTTCCTATCATCTAGTTTAAACAGTTCTGCAAATAAAATACTTCCAGGGTGCAGCAAATATTGATTTAGAGCTTGTTTATGGAAAAGTGGTTATTTCTGTATTTCAATATGGCAACTTGCTGAAAATTGTCCACAGTGTCCCTATAATCTAGTTTAAACAGTTCTGCAAACAAAATACTTCCAGAGTGCATCAAACATGATTTAGAGCTTGCTTATGAAAAAAAGTGTTTTCTGTATTTCAATAATGCAACTTGCTGAAAATTGTCCACAATGTTCCTATAATCTAGTTTAAACAGTTCTGCAAACAAAATACTTCCAGGGTGCAGCAAATATTGATTTAGAGCTTGTTTATGAAAAAAAACTGTTTTCTGTATTTCAATGCTGCAACTTGCTGAAAACTGTCCACAATGTTAATTTCATCTCAAATAGACAGCACAGCAAAAAATTGGACATCCAGAGTGCATCAAACATGATTTAGAGCTTGTTTATGGAAAAGTGGTTATTTATGTATTTCAATGCTGCAACTTGCTGAAAATTGTCCACAAGTGTCCCTATAATCTAGTTTAAACAGTTCTGCAAACAAAATACTTCCAGAGTGAATCAAACATGATTTAGAGCTTGTTTATGAAAAAAAAGTGTTTTCTGTATTTCAATGCTGCAACTTGCTGAAAATTGTCCACAGTGTCCCTATAATCTAGTTTAAACAGTTCTGTAAACAAAATACTTCCAGGGCGCAAAGTATTGATTTAGAGCTTGTTTATGGCAAAGTGGTTATTTCTGCATTTCAATGTTGCAACTTGCTGAAAACTGTCCACAATGTTCATTTCATCTCAAATAGACAGCACAGCAAAAATGGGACATCCAGAGTGCATAAAACATGATTTAGAGCTTGTTTATGGAAAAGTGGTTATTTCTGCATTTCAATGTTGCAACTTGCAGAAAAGTGTCCACAATGTTCATTTCATCTCAAATAAGACAGCACAGCAAAAATTGGACATCCAGAGTGCATCAAGCATGATTTAGAGCTTGTTTATGGAAAAGTGGTTATTTATGTATTTCAATGCTGCAACTTGCTGAAAATTGTCCACAAGTGTCCCTATAATCTAGTTTAAACAGTTCTGCAAACAAAATACTTCCAGAGTGCATCAAACATGATTTAGAGCTTGTTTATGAAAAAAAACTGTTTTCTGTATTTCAATGCTGCAACTTGCTGAAAACTGTCCACAATGTTAATTTCATCTCAAATAGACAGCACAGCAAAAAATTGGACATCCAGAGTGCATCAAACATGATTTAGAGCTTGTTTATGGAAAAGTGGTTATTTCTGTATTTCAATGCTGCAACTTGCTGAAAATTGTCCACAAGTGTCCCTATAATCTAGTTTAAACAGTTCTGCAAACAAAATACTTCCAGAGTGCATCAAACATGATTTAGAGCTTGTTTATGAAAAAAAAGTATTTTCTGTATTTCAATGCTGCAACTTGCTGAAAATTGTCCACAGTGTCCATATAATCTAGTTTAAACAGTTCTGTAAACAAAATACTTCCAAGGCGCAAAGTATTGATTTAGAGCTTGTTTATGGCAAAGTGGTTATTTCTGCATTTCAATGTTGCAACTTGCTGAAAACAGTCCACAATGTTCATTTCATCTCAAATAGACAGCACAGCAAAAATTGGACATCCAGAGTGCATCAAACATGATTTAGAGCTTGTTTATGAAAAAAAAGTGTTTTCTGTATTTCAATGCTGCAACTTGCTGAAAACTGTCCACAATGTTCATTTCATCTCAAATAGACAGCACAGCAAAAATTGGACATCCAGAGTGCATCAAACATGATTTAGAGCTTGTTTATGGAAAAGTGGTTATTTCTGTATTTCAATGCTACAACTTGCTGAAAATTGTCCACAGTGTTCCTATAATCTAGTTTAAACAGTTCTGCAAACAAAATACTTCCAGAGTGCATCAAACATGATTTAGAGCTTGCTTATGAAAAAAAGTGTTTTCTGTATTTCAATAATGCAACTTGCTGAAAATTGTCCACAGTGTTCCTATAATCTAGTTTAAACAGTTCTGCAAACAAAATACTTCCAGGGTGCAGCAAATATTGATTTAGAGCTTGTTTATGAAAAAAAACTGTTTTCTGTATTTCAATGCTGCAACTTGCTGAAAACTGTCCACAATGTTAATTTCATCTCAAATAGACAGCACAGCAAAAAATTGGACATCCAGAGTGCATCAAACATGATTTAGAGCTTGTTTATGAAAAAAAAGTATTTTCTGTATTTCAATGCTGCAACTTGCTGAAAATTGTCCACAGTGCCCCTATAATCTAGTTTAAACAGTTCTGTAAACAAAATACTTCCAGGGCGCAAAGTATTGATTTAGAGCTTGTTTATGGCAAAGTGGTTATTTCTGCATTTCAATGTTGCAACTTGCAGAAAAGTGTCCACAATGTTCATTTCATCTCAAATAAGACAGCACAGCAAAAATTGGACATCCAGAGTGCATCAAACATGATTTAGAGCTTGTTTATGGAAAAGTGGTTATTTATGTATTTCAATGCTGCAACTTGCTGAAAATTGTCCACAAGTGTCCCTATAATCTAGTTTAAACAGTTCTGCAAACAAAATACTTCCAGAGTGCATCAAACATGATTTAGAGCTTGTTTATGAAAAAAAACTGTTTTCTGTATTTCAATGCTGCAACTTGCTGAAAACTGTCCACAATGTTAATTTCATCTCAAATAGACAGCACAGCAAAAAAGTGGACATCCAGAGTGCATCAAACATGATTTAGAGCTTGTTTATGGAAAAGTGGTTATTTCTGTATTTCAATGCTGCAACTTGCTGAAAATTGTCCACAAGTGTCCCTATAATCTATTTTAAACAGTTCTGCAAACAAAATACTTCCAGAGTGCATCAAACATGATTTAGAGCTTGTTTATGAAAAAAAAGTATTTTCTGTATTTCAATGCTGCAACTTGCTGAAAATTGTCCACAGTGTCCCTATAATCTAGTTTAAACAGTTCTGTAAACAAAATACTTCCAAGGCGCAAAGTATTGATTTAGAGCTTGTTTATGGCAAAGTGGTTATTTCTGCATTTCAATGTTGCAACTTGCTGAAAACTGTCCACAATGTTCATTTCATCTCAAATAGATAGACAGCACAGCAAAAATGGGACATCCAGAGTGCATAAAACATGATTTAGAGCTTGTTTATGGAACTGTGGTTATTTCTGCATTTCAATGTTGCAACTTGCAGAAAAGTGTCCACAATGTTCATTTCATCTCAAATAAGACAGCACAGCAAAAATTGGACATCCAGAGTGCATCAAACATGATTTAGAGCTTGTTTATGGAAAAGTGGTAATTTATGTATTTCAATGCTGCAACTTGCTGAAAATTGTCCACAAGTGTCCCTATAATCTAGTTTAAACAGTTCTGCAAACAAAATACTTCCAGAGTGCATCAAACATGATTTAGAGCTTGTTTATGAAAAAAATGTGTTTTCTGTATTTCAATGCTGCAACTTGCTGAAAACTGTCCACAATGTTCATTTCATCTCAAATAGACAGCACAGCAAAAATTGGACATCCAGAGTGCATCAAACATGATTTAGAGCTTGTTTATGGAAAAGTGGTTATTTATGTATTTCAATGCTGCAACTTGCTGAAAATTGTCCACAAGTGTCCCTATAATCTAGTTTAAACAGTTCTGCAAACAAAATACTTCCAGAGTGCATCAAACATGATTTAGAGCTTGTTTATGAAAAAAAAGTGTTTTCTGTATTTCAATGCTGCAACTTGCTGAAAATTGTCCACAGTGTCCCTATAATCTAGTTTAAACAGTTCTGTAAACAAAATACTTCCAGGGCGCAAAGTATTGATTTAGAGCTTGTTTATGGAAAAGTGGTTATTTCTGCATTTCAATGTTGCAACTTGCTGAAAACTGTCCACAATGTTCATTTCATCTCAAATCGACAGCACAGCAAAAATTGGACATCCAGAGTGCATCAAACATGATTTAGAGCTTGTTTATGAAAAAAAAGTGTTTTCTGTATTTCAATGCTGCAACTTGCTGAAAACTGTCCACAATGTTCATTTCATCTCAAATAGACAGCACAGCAAAAATTGGACATCCAGAGTGCATCAAACATGATTTAGAGCTTGTTTATGGAAAAGTGGTTATTTCTGTATTTCAATGCTACAACTTGCTGAAAATTGTCCACAGTGTTCCTATCATCTAGTTTAAACAGTTCTGCAAATAAAATACTTCCAGGGTGCAGCAAATATTGATTTAGAGCTTGTTTATGGAAAAGTGGTTATTTCTGTATTTCAATGTGGCAACTTGCTGAAAATTGTCCACAGTGTCCCTATAATCTAGTTTAAACAGTTCTGCAAACAAAATACTTCCAGAGTGAATCAAACATGATTTAGAGCTTGTTTATGAAAAAAAAGTGTTTTCTGTATTTCAATGCTGCAACTTGCTGAAAATTGTCCACAGTGTCCCTATAATCTAGTTTAAACAGTTCTGTAAACAAAATACTTCCAGGGCGCAAAGTATTGATTTAGAGCTTGTTTATGGCAAAGTGGTTATTTCTGCATTTCAATGTTGCAACTTGCTGAAAACTGTCCACAATGTTCATTTCATCTCAAATAGACAGCACAGCAAAAATGGGACATCCAGAGTGCATAAAACATGATTTAGAGCTTGTTTATGGAAAAGTGGTTATTTCTGCATTTCAATGTTGCAACTTGCAGAAAAGTGTCCACAATGTTCATTTCATCTCAAATAAGACAGCACAGCAAAAATTGGACATCCAGAGTGCATCAAACATGATTTAGAGCTTGTTTATGGAAAAGTGGTTATTTATGTATTTCAATGCTGCAACTTGCTGAAAATTGTCCACAAGTGTCCCTATAATCTAGTTTAAACAGTTCTGCAAACAAAATACTTCCAGAGTGCATCAAACATGATTTAGAGCTTGTTTATGAAAAAAAACAGTTTTCTGTATTTCAATGCTGCAACTTGCTGAAAACTGTCCACAATGTTAATTTCATCTCAAATAGACAGCACAGCAAAAAATTGGACATCCAGAGTGCATCAAACATGATTTAGAGCTTGTTTATGGAAAAGTGGTTATTTCTGTATTTCAATGCTGCAACTTGCTGAAAATTGTCCACAAGTGTCCCTATAATCTAGTTTAAACAGTTCTGCAAACAAAATACTTCCAGAGTGCATCAAACATGATTTAGAGCTTGTTTTTGAAAAAAAAGTATTTTCTGTATTTCAATGCTGCAACTTGCTGAAAATTGTCCACAGTGTCCATATAATCTAGTTTAAACAGTTCTGTAAACAAAATACTTCCAAGGCGCAAAGTATTGATTTAGAGCTTGTTTATGGCAAAGTGGTTATTTCTGCATTTCAATGTTGCAACTTGCTGAAAACTGTCCACAATGTTCATTTCATCTCAAATAGACAGCACAGCAAAAATTGGACATCCAGAGTGCATCAAACATGATTTAGAGCTTGTTTATGAAAAAAAAGTGTTTTCTGTATTTCAATGCTGCAACTTGCTGAAAACTGTCCACAATGTTCATTTCATCTCAAATAGACAGCACAGCAAAAATTGGACATCCAGAGTGCATCAAACATGATTTAGAGCTTGTTTATGGAAAAGTGGTTATTTCTGTATTTCAATGCTACAACTTGCTGAAAATTGTCCACAGTGTTCCTATCATCTAGTTTAAACAGTTCTGCAAATAAAATACTTCCAGGGTGCAGCAAATATTGATTTAGAGCTTGTTTATGGAAAAGTGGTTATTTCTGTATTTCAATATGGCAACTTGCTGAAAATTGTCCACAGTGTCCCTATAATCTAGTTTAAACAGTTCTGCAAACAAAATACTTCCAGAGTGCATCAAACATGATTTAGAGCTTGCTTATGAAAAAAAGTGTTTTCTGTATTTCAATAATGCAACTTGCTGAAAATTGTCCACAGTGTTCCTATAATCTAGTTTAAACAGTTCTGCAAACAAAATACTTCCAGGGTGCAGCAAATATTGATTTAGAGCTTGTTTATGAAAAAAAACTGTTTTCTGTATTTCAATGCTGCAACTTGCTGAAAACTGTCCACAATGTTAATTTCATCTCAAATAGACAGCACAGCTAAAAATTGGACATCCAGAGTGCATCAAACATGATTTAGAGCTTGTTTATGGAAAAGTGGTTATTTCTGTATTTCAATGCTGCAACTTGCTGAAAATTGTCCACAAGTGTCCCTATAATCTAGTTTAAACAGTTCTGCAAACAAAATACTTCCAGAGTGCATCAAACATGATTTAGAGCTTGTTTATGAAAAAAAAGTATTTTCTGTATTTCAATGCTGCAACTTGCTGAAAATTGTCCACAGTGTCCCTATAATCTAGTTTAAACAGTTCTGTAAACAAAATACTTCCAGGGCGCAAAGTATTGATTTAGAGCTTGTTTATGGCAAAGTGGTTATTTCTGCATTTCAATGTTGCAACTTGCAGAAAAGTGTCCACAATGTTCATTTCATCTCAAATAAGACAGCACAGCAAAAATTGGACATCCAGAGTGCATCAAACATGATTTAGAGCTTGTTTATGGAAAAGTGGTTATTTATGTATTTCAATGCTGCAACTTGCTGAAAATTGTCCACAAGTGTCCCTATAATCTAGTTTAAACAGTTCTGCAAACAAAATACTTCCAGAGTGCATCAAACATGATTTAGAGCTTGTTTATGAAAAAAAACTGTTTTCTGTATTTCAATGCTGCAACTTGCTGAAAACTGTCCACAATGTTAATTTCATCTCAAATAGACAGCACAGCAAAAAAGTGGACATCCAGAGTGCATCAAACATGATTTAGAGCTTGTTTATGGAAAAGTGGTTATTTCTGTATTTCAATGCTGCAACTTGCTGAAAATTGTCCACAAGTGTCCCTATAATCTATTTTAAACAGTTCTGCAAACAAAATACTTCCAGAGTGCATCAAACATGATTTAGAGCTTGTTTATGAAAAAAAAGTATTTTCTGTATTTCAATGCTGCAACTTGCTGAAAATTGTCCACAGTGTCCCTATAATCTAGTTTAAACAGTTCTGTAAAAAAAATACTTCCAAGGCGCAAAGTATTGATTTAGAGCTTGTTTATGGCAAAGTGGTTATTTCTGCATTTCAATGTTGCAACTTGCTGAAAACTGTCCACAATGTTCATTTCATCTCAAATAGACAGCACAGCAAAAATGGGACATCCAGAGTGCATAAAACATGATTTAGAGCTTGTTTATGGAAAAGTGGTTATTTCTGCATTTCAATGTTGCAACTTGCAGAAAAGTGTCCACAATGTTCATTTCATCTCAAATAAGACAGCACAGCAAAAATTGGACATCCAGAGTGCATCAAACATGATTTAGAGCTTGTTTATGGAAAAGTGGTTATTTATGTATTTCAATGCTGCAACTTGCTGAAAATTGTCCACAAGTGTCCCTATAATCTAGTTTAAACAGTTCTGCAAACAAAATACTTCCAGAGTGCATCAAACATGATTTAGAGCTTGTTTATGAAAAAAAACTGTTTTCTGTATTTCAATGCTGCAACTTGCTGAAAACTGTCCACAATGTTAATTTCATCTCAAATAGACAGCACAGCAAAAAATTGGACATCCAGAGTGCATCAAACATGATTTAGAGCTTGTTTATGGAAAAGTGGTTATTTCTGTATTTCAATGCTGCAACTTGCTGAAAATTGTCCACAAGTGTCCCTATAATCTAGTTTAAACAGTTCTGCAAACAAAATACTTCCAGAGTGCATCAAACATGATTTAGAGCTTGTTTATGAAAAAAAAGTATTTTCTGTATTTCAATGCTGCAACTTGCTGAAAATTGTCCACAGTGTCCATATAATCTAGTTTAAACAGTTCTGTAAACAAAATACTTCCAAGGCGCAAAGTATTGATTTAGAGCTTGTTTATGGCAAAGTGGTTATTTCTGCATTTCAATGTTGCAAATTGCTGAAAACTGTCCACAATGTTCATTTCATCTCAAATAGACAGCACAGCAAAAATTGGACATCCAGAGTGCATCAAACATGATTTAGAGCTTGTTTATGAAAAAAAAGTGTTTTCTGTATTTCAATGCTGCAACTTGCTGAAAACTGTCCACAATGTTCATTTCATCTCAAATAGACAGCACAGCAAAAATTGGACATCCAGAGTGCATCAAACATGATTTAGAGCTTGTTTATGGAAAAGTGGTTATTTCTGTATTTCAATGCTACAACTTGCTGAAAATTGTCCACAGTGTTCCTATCATCTAGTTTAAACAGTTCTGCAAATAAAATACTTCCAGGGTGCAGCAAATATTGATTTAGAGCTTGTTTATGGAAAAGTGGTTATTTCTGTATTTCAATATGGCAACTTGCTGAAAATTGTCCACAGTGTCCCTATAATCTAGTTTAAACAGTTCTGCAAACAAAATACTTCCAGAGTGCATCAAACATGATTTAGAGCTTGCTTATGAAAAAAAGTGTTTTCTGTATTTCAATAATGCAACTTGCTGAAAATTGTCCACAGTGTTCCTATAATCTAGTTTAAACAGTTCTGCAAACAAAATACTTCCAGGGTGCAGCAAATATTGATTTAGAGCTTGTTTATGAAAAAAAACTGTTTTCTGTATTTCAATGCTGCAACTTGCTGAAAACTGTCCACAATGTTAATTTCATCTCAAATAGACAGCACAGCAAAAAATTGGACATCCAGAGTGCATCAAACATGATTTAGAGCTTGTTTATGGAAAAGTGGTTATTTCTGTATTTCAATGCTGCAACTTGCTGAAAATTGTCCAAAAGTGTCCCTATAATCTAGTTTAAACAGTTCTGCAAACAAAATACTTCCAGAGTGCATCAAACATGATTTAGAGCTTGTTTATGAAAAAAAAGTATTTTCTGTATTTCAATGCTGCAACTTGCTGAAAATTGTCCACAGTGTCCCTATAATCTAGTTTAAACAGTTCTGTAAACAAAATACTTCCAGGGCGCAAAGTATTGATTTAGAGCTTGTTTATGGCAAAGTGGTTATTTCTGCATTTCAATGTTGCAACTTGCAGAAAAGTGTCCACAATGTTCATTTCATCTCAAATAAGACAGCACAGCAAAAATTGGACATCCAGAGTGCATCAAACATGATTTAGAGCTTGTTTATGGAAAAGTGGTTATTTATGTATTTCAATGCTGCAACTTGCTGAAAATTGTCCACAAGTGTCCCTATAATCTAGTTTAAACAGTTCTGCAAACAAAATACTTCCAGAGTGCATCAAACATGATTTAGAGCTTGTTTATGAAAAAAAACTGTTTTCTGTATTTCAATGCTGCAACTTGCTGAAAACTGTCCACAATGTTAATTTCATCTCAAATAGACAGCACAGCAAAAAAGTGGACATCCAGAGTGCATCAAACATGATTTAGAGCTTGTTTATGGAAAAGTGGTTATTTCTGTATTTCAATGCTGCAACTTGCTGAAAATTGTCCACAAGTGTCCCTATAATCTATTTTAAACAGTTCTGCAAACAAAATACTTCCAGAGTGCATCAAACATGATTTAGAGCTTGTTTATGAAAAAAAGTATTTTCTGTATTTCAATGCTGCAACTTGCTGAAAATTGTCCACAGTGTCCCTATAATCTAGTTTAAACAGTTCTGTAAAAAAAATACTTCCAAGGCGCAAAGTATTGATTTAGAGCTTGTTTATGGCAAAGTGGTTATTTCTGCATTTCAATGTTGCAACTTGCTGAAAACTGTCCACAATGTTCATTTCATCTCAAATAGATAGACAGCACAGCAAAAATGGGACATCCAGAGTGCATAAAACATGATTTAGAGCTTGTTTATGGAACTGTGGTTATTTCTGCATTTCAATGTTGCAACTTGCAGAAAAGTGTCCACAATGTTCATTTCATCTCAAATAAGACAGCACAGCAAAAATTGGACATCCAGAGTGCATCAAACATGATTTAGAGCTTGTTTATGGAAAAGTGGTAATTTATGTATTTCAATGCTGCAACTTGCTGAAAATTGTCCACAAGTGTCCCTATAATCTAGTTTAAACAGTTCTGCAAACAAAATACTTCCAGAGTGCATCAAACATGATTTAGAGCTTGTTTATGAAAAAAATGTGTTTTCTGTATTTCAATGCTGCAACTTGCTGAAAACTGTCCACAATGTTCATTTCATCTCAAATAGACAGCACAGCAAAAATTGGACATCCAGAGTGCATCAAACATGATTTAGAGCTTGTTTATGGAAAAGTGGTTATTTATGTATTTCAATGCTGCAACTTGCTGAAAATTGTCCACAAGTGTCCCTATAATCTAGTTTAAACAGTTCTGCAAACAAAATACTTCCAGAGTGCATCAAACATGATTTAGAGCTTGTTTATGAAAAAAAAGTGTTTTCTGTATTTCAATGCTGCAACTTGCTGAAAATTGTCCACAGTGTCCCTATAATCTAGTTTAAACAGTTCTGTAAACAAAATACTTCCAGGGCGCAAAGTATTGATTTAGAGCTTGTTTATGGAAAAGTGGTTATTTCTGCATTTCAATGTTGCAACTTGCTGAAAACTGTCCACAATGTTCATTTCATCTCAAATAGACAGCACAGCAAAAATTGGACATCCAGAGTGCATCAAACATGATTTAGAGCTTGTTTATGAAAAAAAAGTGTTTTCTGTATTTCAATGCTGCAACTTGCTGAAAACTGTCCACAATGTTCATTTCATCTCAAATAGACAGCACAGCAAAAATTGGACATCCAGAGTGCATCAAACATGATTCAGAGCTTGTTTATGGAAAAGTGGTTATTTCTGTATTTCAATGCTACAACTTGCTGAAAATTGTCCACAGTGTTCCTATCATCTAGTTTAAACAGTTCTGCAAATAAAATACTTCCAGGGTGCAGCAAATATTGATTTAGAGCTTGTTTATGGAAAAGTGGTTATTTCTGTATTTCAATGTGGCAACTTGCTGAAAATTGTCCACAGTGTCCCTATAATCTAGTTTAAACAGTTCTGCAAACAAAATACTTCCAGAGTGCATCAAACATGATTTAGAGCTTGCTTATGAAAAAAAGTGTTTTCTGTATTTCAATGCTGCAACTTGCTGAAAATTGTCCACAGTGTTCCTATAATCTAGTTTAAACAGTTCTGCAAACAAAATACTTCCAGGGTGCAGCAAATATTGATTTAGAGCTTGTTTATGGAAAAGTGGTTATTTCTGCATTTCAATGTTGCAACTTGCTGAAAACTGTCCACAATGTTCATTTAATCTCAAATAGACAGCACAGCAAAAATTGGACATCCAGAGTGCATCAAACATGATTTAGAGCTTGTTTATGGAAAAGTGGTTATTTCTGTATTTCAATGCTGCAACTTGCTGAAAATTGTCCACAGTTTTCCAATAATCTAGTTTAAATAGTTCTGCAAACAAAATACTTGTAGAGTGCCTCAAACATGATTTAGAGCTTGTTTATGAAAAAAAGTGTTTTCTGTATTTCAATGCTGCAACTTGCTGAATATTGTCCACAGTGTTCCTATAATCTAGTTTTAACAGTTCTGCAAACAAAATACTTCCAGGGTGCAGCAAATATTGATTTAGAGCTTGTTTATGGAAAAGTGGTTATTTCTGCATTTCAATGTTGCAACTTGCTGAAAACTGTCCACAATGTTCATTTCATCTCAAATAGACAGCACAGCAAAAATTGGACATCCAGAGTGCATCAAACATGATTTAGAGCTTGTTTATGGAAAAGTGGTTATTTATGTATTTCAATGCTGCAACTTGCTGAAGATTGTCCACAAGTGTCCCTATAATCTAGTTTAAACAGTTCTGCAAACAAAATACTTCCAGAGTGCATCAAACATGATTTAGAGCTTGTTTATGAAAAACAAGTGTTTTCTGTATTTCAATGCTGCAACTTGCTGAAAACTGTCCACAATGTTCATTTCATCTCAAATAGACAGCACAGCAAAAATTGGACATCCAGAGTGCATCAAACATGATTTAGAGCTTGTTTATGGAAAAGTGGTTATTTCTGTATTTCAATGCTGCAACTTGCTGAAAATTGTCCACAGTTTTCCAATCATCTAGTTTAAACAGTTCTGCAAATAAAATACTTCCAGGGTGCAGCAAATATTGATTTAGAGCTTGTTTATGGAAAAGTGGTTATTTCTGTATTTCAATGCTGCAACTTGCTGAAAATTGTCCACAATGTCCCTATAATCTAGGTTAAACAGTTCTGTAAACAAAATACTTCCAGGGCGCAAAGTATTGATTTAGAGCTTGTTTATGGAAAAGTGGTTATTTCTGCATTTCAATGTTGCAACTTGCTGAAAACTGTCCACAATGTTCATTTCATCTCAAATAGACAGCACAGCAAAAATGGGACATCCAGAGTGCATAAAACATGATTTAGAGCTTGTTTATGGAAAAGTGGTTATTTCTGCATTTCAATGTTGCAACTTGCAGAAAAGTGTCCACAATGTTCATTTCATCTCAAATAAGACAGCACAGCAAAATTTGGACATCCAGAGTGCATCAAACATGATTTAGAGCTTGTTTATGGAAAAGTGGTTATTTATGCATTTCAATGTTGCAACTTGCAGAAAAGTGTCCACAATGTTCATTTCATCTCAAATAAGACAGCACAGCAAAATTTGGACATCCAGAGTGCATCAAACATGATTTAGAGCTTGTTTATGAAAAAAAAGTGTTTTCTGTATTTCAATGCTGCAACTTGCTGAAAACTGTCCACAATGTTCATTTCATCTCAAATAGACAGCACAGCAAAAATTGGACATCCAGAGTGCATCAAACATGATTTAGAGCTTGTTTATGGAAAAGTGGTTATTTCTGTATTTCAATGCTGCAACTTGCTGAAAATTGTCCACAGTTTTCCAATAATCTAGTTTAAATAGTTCTGCAAACAAAATACTTGTAGAGTGCCTCAAACATGATTTAGAGCTTGTTTATGAAAAAAAGTGTTTTCTGTATTTCAATGCTGCAACTTGCTGAATATTGTCCACAGTGTTCCTATAATCTAGTTTTAACAGTTCTGCAAACAAAATACTTCCAGGGTGCAGCAAATATTGATTTAGAGCTTGTTTATGGAAAAGTGGTTATTTCTGCATTTCAATGTTGCAACTTGCTGAAAACTGTCCACAATGTTCATTTCATCTCAAATAGACAGCACAGCAAAAATTGGACATCCAGAGTGCATCAAACATGATTTAGAGCTTGTTTATGGAAAAGTGGTTATTTATGTATTTCAATGCTGCAACTTGCTGAAGATTGTCCACAAGTGTCCCTATAATCTAGTTTAAACAGTTCTGCAAACAAAATACTTCCAGAGTGCATCAAACATGATTTAGAGCTTGTTTATGAAAAAAAAGTGTTTTCTGTATTTCAATGCTGCAACTTGCTGAAAACTGTCCACAATGTTCATTTCATCTCAAATAGACAGCACAGCAAAAATTGGACATCCAGAGTGCATCAAACATGATTTAGAGCTTGTTTATGGAAAAGTGGTTATTTCTGTATTTCAATGCTACAACTTGCTGAAAATTGTCCACAGTGTCCCTATAATCTAGTTTAAACAGTTCTGCAAACAAAATACTTCCAGAGTGCATCAAACATGATTTAGAGCTTGCTTATGAAAAAAATGTGTTTTCTGTATGTCAATGCTGCAACTTGCTGAAAATTGTCCACAGTGTTCCTATAATCTAGTTTAAACAGTTCTGCAAACAAAATACTTCCAGAGTGCATCAAACATGATTTAGAGCTTGTTTATGAAAAAAAACTGTTTTCTGTATTTCAATGCTGCAACTTGCTGAAAACTGTCCACAATGTTAATTTCATCTCAAACAGACTGCACAGCAAAAATTGGACATCCAGAGTGCATCAAACATGATTTAGAGCTTGTTTATGGAAAAGTGGTTATTTCTGTATTTCAATGCTGCAACTTGCTGAAAATTGTCCACAAGTGTCCCTATAATCTAGTTTAAACAGTTCTGCAAACAAAATACTTCCAGAGTGCATCAAACATGATTTAGAGCTTGTTTATGAAAAAAAAGTATTTTCTGTATTTCAATGCTGCAACTTGCTGAAAATTGTCCACAGTGTCCCTATAATCTAGTTTAAACAGTTCTGTAAACAAAATACTTCCAAGGCGCAAAGTATTGATTTAGAGCTTGTTTATGGCAAAGTGGTTATTTCTGCATTTCAATGTTGCAACTTGCTGAAAACTGTCCACAATGTTCATTTCATCTCAAATAGACAGCACAGCAAAAATGGGACATCCAGAGTGCATAAAACATGATTTAGAGCTTGTTTATGGAAAAGTGGTTATTTCTGTATTTCAATGCTGCAACTTGCTGAAAATTGTCCACAAGTGTCCCTATAATCTAGTTTAAACAGTTCTGCAAACAAAATACTTCCAGAGTGCATCAAACATGATTTAGAGCTTGTTTATGAAAAAAAAGTATTTTCTGTATTTCAATGCTGCAACTTGCTGAAAATTGTCCACAGTGTCCCTATAATCTAGTTTAAACAGTTCTGTAAACAAAATACTTCCAAGGCGCAAAGTATTGATTTAGAGCTTGTTAATGGCAAAGTGGTTATTTCTGCATTTCAATGTTGCAACTTGCTGAAAACTGTCCACAATGTTCATTTCATCTCAAATAGACAGCACAGCAAAAATGGGACATCCAGAGTGCATAAAACATGATTTAGAGCTTGTTTATGGAAAAGTGGTTATTTCTGCATTTCAATGTTGCAACTTGCAGAAAAGTGTCCACAATGTTCATTTCATCTCAAATAAGACAGCACAGCAAAAATTGGACATCCAGAGTGCATCAAACATGATTTAGAGCTTGTTTATGGAAAAGTGGTAATTTATGTATTTCAATGCTGCAACTTGCTGAAAACTGTCCACAATGTTCATTTCATCTCAAATAGACAGCACAGCAAAAATTGGACATCCAGAGTGCATCAAACATGATTTAGAGCTTGTTTATGAAAAAAAGTGTTTTCTGTATTTCAATGCTGCAACTTGCTGAAAACTGTCCACAATGTTCATTTCATCTCAAATAGACAGCACAGCAAAAATTGGACATCCAGAGTGCATCAAACATGATTTAGAGCTTGTTTATGGAAAAGTGGTAATTTATGTATTTCAATGCTGCAACTTGCTGAAAATTGTCCACAAGTGTCCCTATAATCTAGTTTAAACAGTTCTGCAAACAAAATACTTCCAGAGTGCATCAAACATGATTTAGAGCTTGTTTATGAAAAAAAAGTGTTTTCTGTATTTCAATGCTGCAACTTGCTGAAAACTGTCCACAATGTTCATTTCATCTCAAATAGACAGCACAGCAAAAATTGGACATCCAGAGTGCATCAAACATGATTTAGAGCTTGTTTATGGAAAAGTGGTTATTTATGTATTTCAATGCTGCAACTTGCTGAAAATTGTCCACAAGTGTCCCTATAATCTAGTTTAAACAGTTCTGCAAACAAAATACTTCCAGAGTGCATCAAACATGATTTAGAGCTTGTTTATGAAAAAAAAGTGTTTTCTGTATTTCAATGCTGCAACTTGCTGAAAATTGTCCACAGTGTCCCTATAATCTAGTTTAAACAGTTCTGTAAACAAAATACTTCCAGGGCGCAAAGTATTGATTTAGAGCTTGTTTATGGAAAAGTGGTTATTTCTGCATTTCAATGTTGCAACTTGCTGAAAACTGTCCACAATGTTCATTTCATCTCAAATAGACAGCACAGCAAAAATTGGACATCCAGAGTGCATCAAACATGATTTAGAGCTTGTTTATGAAAAAAAAGTGTTTTCTGTATTTCAATGCTGCAACTTGCTGAAAACTGTCCACAATGTTCATTTCATCTCAAATAGACAGCACAGCAAAAATTGGACATCCAGAGTGCATCAAACATGATTTAGAGCTTGTTTATGGAAAAGTGGTTATTTCTGTATTTCAATGCTACAACTTGCTGAAAATTGTCCACAGTGTTCCTATCATCTAGTTTAAACAGTTCTGCAAATAAAATACTTCCAGGGTGCAGCAAATATTGATTTAGAGCTTGTTTATGGAAAAGTGGTTATTTCTGTATTTCAATGTGGCAACTTGCTGAAAATTGTCCACAGTGTCCCTATAATCTAGTTTAAACAGTTCTGCAAACAAAATACTTCCAGAGTGCATCAAACATGATTTAGAGCTTGCTTATGAAAAAAAGTGTTTTCTGTATTTCAATGCTGCAACTTGCTGAAAATTGTCCACAGTGTCCCTATAATCTAGTTTAAACAGTTCTGTAAACAAAATACTTCCAGGGCGCAAAGTATTGATTTAGAGCTTGTTTATGGAAAAGTGGTTATTTCTGCATTTCAATGCTGCAACTTGCTGAAAATTGTCCACAAGTGTCCCTATAATCTAGTTTAAACAGTTCTGCAAACAAAATACTTCCAGAGTGCATCAAACATGATTTAGAGCTTGTTTATGTAAAAAAAGTGTTTTCTGTATTTCAATGCTGCAACTTGCTGAAAATTGTCCACAGTGTCCCTATAATCTAGTTTAAACAGTTCTGTAAACAAAATACTTCCAGGGCGCAAAGTATTGATTTAGAGCTTGTTTATGGAAAAGTGGTTATTTCTGCATTTCAATGTTGCAACTTGCTGAAAACTGTCCACAATGTTCATTTCATCTCAAATAGACAGCACAGCAAAAATTGGACATCCAGAGTGCATCAAACATGATTTAGAGCTTGTTTATGGAAAAGTGGTTATTTATGTATTTCAATGCTGCAACTTGCTGAAAATTGTCCACAAGTGTCCCTATAATCTAGTTTAAACAGTTCTGCAAACAAAATACTTCCAGAGTGCATCAAACATGATTTAGAGCTTGTTTATGAAAAAAAGTGTTTTCTGTATTTCAATGCTGCAACTTGCTGAAAATTGTCCACAGTGTCCCTATAATCTAGTTTAAACAGTTCTGTAAACAAAATACTTCCAGGGCGCAAAGTATTGATTTAGAGCTTGTTTATGGAAAAGTGGTTATTTCTGCATTTCAATGTTGCAACTTGCTGAAAACTGTCCACAATGTTCATTTCATCTCAAATAGACAGCACAGCAAAAATTGGACATCCAGAGTGCATCAAACATGATTTAGAGCTTGTTTATGAAAAAAAGTGTTTTCTGTATTTCAATGCTGCAACTTGCTGAAAACTGTCCACAATGTTCATTTCATCTCAAATAGACAGCACAGCAAAAATTGGACATCCAGAGTGCATCAAACATGATTTAGAGCTTGTTTATGGAAAAGTGGTTATTTCTGTATTTCAATGCTACAACTTGCTGAAAATTGTCCACAGTGTTCCTATCATCTAGTTTAAACAGTTCTGCAAATAAAATACTTCCAGGGTGCAGCAAATATTGATTTAGAGCTTGTTTATGGAAAAGTGGTTATTTCTGTATTTCAATGTGGCAACTTGCTGAAAATTGTCCACAGTGTCCCTATAATCTAGTTTAAACAGTTCTGCAAACAAAATACTTCCAGAGTGCATCAAACATGATTTAGAGCTTGCTTATGAAAAAAAGTGTTTTCTGTATTTCAATGCTGCAACTTGCTGAAATTGTCCACAGTGTTCCTATAATCTAGTTTAAACAGTTCTGCAAACAAAATACTTCCAGGGTGCAGCAAATATTGATTTAGAGCTTGTTTATGGAAAGTGGTTATTTCTGCATTTCAATGTTGCAACTTGCTGAAAACTGTCCACAATGTTCATTTCATCTCAAATAGACAGCACAGCAAAAATTGGACATCCAGAGTGCATCAAACATGATTTAGAGCTTGTTTATGGAAAGTGGTTATTTCTGTATTTCAATGCTGCAACTTGCTGAAAATTGTCCACAGTTTTCCAATAATCTAGTTTAAATAGTTCTGCAAACAAAATACTTGTAGAGTGCCTCAAACATGATTTAGAGCTTGTTTATGAAAAAAAGTGTTTTCTGTATTTCAATGCTGCAACTTGCTGAATATTGTCCACAGTGTTCCTATAATCTAGTTTTAACAGTTCTGCAAACAAAATACTTCCAGGGTGCAGCAAATATTGATTTAGAGCTTGTTTATGGAAAAGTGGTTATTTCTGCATTTCAATGTTGCAACTTGCTGAAGATTGTCCACAAGTGTCCCTATAATCTAGTTTAAACAGTTCTGCAAACAAAATACTTCCAGAGTGCATCAACATGATTTAGAGCTTGTTTATGAAAAAGAAGTGTTTTCTGTATTTCAATGCTGCAACTTGCTGAAAATTGTCCACAGTGTTCCTATAATCTAGTTTTAACAGTTCTGCAAACAAAATACTTCCAGAGTGCATCAAACATGATTTAGAGCTTGTTTATGGAAAAGTGGTTATTTCTGCATTTCAATGTTGCAACTTGCTGAAAACTGTCCACAATGTTCATTTCATCTCAAATAGACAGCACAGCAAAAATTGGACATCCAGAGTGCATCAAACATGATTTAGAGCTTGTTTATGGAAAAGTGGTTATTTCTGTATTTCAATGCTGCAACTTGCTGAAAATTGTCCACAAGTGTCCCTATAATCTAGTTTAAACAGTTCTGCAAACAAAATACTTCCAGAGTGCATCAAACATGATTTAGAGCTTGTTTATGAAAAAAAGTGTTTTCTGTATTTCAATGCTGCAACTTGCTGAAAACTGTCCACAATGTTCATTTCATCTCAAATAGACAGCACAGCAAAATACATCCAGAGTGCATCAAACATGATTTAGAGCTTGTTTATGGAAAAGTGGTTATTTCTGCATTTCAATGTTGCAACTTGCTGAAAACTGTCCACAATGTTCATTTCATCTCAAATAGACAGCACAGCAAAAATTGGACATCCAGAGTGCATCAAACATGATTTAGAGCTTGTTTATGGAAAAGTGGTTATTTCTGTATTTCAATGCTGCAACTTGCTGAAAATTGTCCACAAGTGTCCCTATAATCTAGTTTAAACAGTTCTGCAAACAAAATACTTCCAGAGTGCATCAAACATGATTTAGAGCTTGTTTATGAAAAAAAGTGTTTTCTGTATTTCAATGCTGCAACTTGCTGAAAACTGTCCACAATGTTCATTTCATCTCAAATAGACAGCACAGCAAAAATTGGACATCCAGAGTGCATCAAACATGATTTAGAGCTTGTTTATGGAAAAGTGGTTATTTCTGTATTTCAATGCTGCAACTTGCTGAAAATTGTCCACAATGTTCATATCATCTAGTTTAACAGTTCTGCAAAAAAATACTTCCAGAGTGCATCAAACATGATTTAGAGCTTGTTTATGGAAAAGTGGTTATTTCTGTATTTCAATGCTGCAACTTGCTGAAAATTGTCCACAGTGTCCCTATAATCTAGTTTAAACAGTTCTGCAAACAAAATACTTCCAGAGTGCATCAAACATGATTTAGAGCTTGTTTATGAAAAAAAGTGTTTTCTGTATTTCAATGCTGCAACTTGCTGAAAACTGTCCACAATGTTCATATCATCTAGTTAAACAGCACAGCAAAAAAAATACATCCAGAGTGCATCAAACATGATTTAGAGCTTGTTTATGGAAAAGTGGTTATTTCTGTATTTCAATGCTGCAACTTGCTGAAAATTGTCCACAGTGTCCCTATAATTTAGTTTAAACAGTTCTGCAAACAAAATACTTCCAGAGTGCAGCAAACATGATTTAGAACTTGTTAATGGAAAAGTGGTTATTTCTGTATTTCAATGCTGCAACTTGCTGAAAACTGTCCACAATGTTCATTTCATCTCAAATAGACAGCACAGCAAACATTGGACATCCAGAGTGCATCAAACATGATTTAGAGCTTGTTTATGGAAAAGTGGTTATTTCAGTATTTCAATGCTGCAACTTGCTGAAAATTGTCCACAGTGTTCCTATAATCTAGTTTAAACAGTTCTGCAAACAAAATACTTCCAGAGTGCATCAAACATGATTTAGAGCTTGTTTATGAAAAAGTGTTTTCTGTATTTCAATGCTGCAACTTGCTGAAAATTGTCCACAGTGTCCTATAATCTAGTTTAAACAGTTCTGCAAACAAAATACTTCCAGGTGCAGCAAACATGATTTAGAGCTTGTTTATGGAAAAGTGGTTATTTCTGTATTTCAATGCTGCAACTTGCTGAAAATTGTCCACAAGTGTCCCTATAATCTAGTTTAAACAGTTCTGCAAAAAAATACTTCCAGAGTGCATCAAACATGATTTAGAGCTTGTTTATGGAAAAGTGTGTTTTCTGTATTTCAATGCTGCAACTTGCTGAAAACTGTCCACAATGTTCATATTCATCTCAAATAGACAGCACAGCAAAATTGGACATCCAGAGTGCATCAAACATGATTTAGAGCTTGTTTATGGAAAAGTGGTTATTTCTGTATTTCAATGCTGCAACTTGCTGAAAATTGTCCACAATGTTCATTTCATCTCAAATAAAACAGCACAGCAAAAATTGGACATCCAGAGTGCATCAAACATGATTTAGAGCTTGTTTATGGAAAAGTGGTTATTTCTGTATTTCAATGCTGCAACTTGCTGAAAATTGTCCACAAGTGTCCCTATAATCTAGTTTAAACAGTTCTGCAAACAAAATACTTCCAGAGTGCATCAAACATGATTTAGAGCTTGTTTATGAAAAAAAGGTTTTTTCTGTATTTCAATGCTGCAACTTGCTGAAAACTGTCCACAATGTTCATTTCATCTCAAATAGACAGCACAGCAAAAATGGACATCCAGAGTGCATCAAACATGATTTAGAGCTTGTTTATGGAAAAGTGGTTATTTCTGTATTTCAATGCTGCAACTTGCTGAAAATTGTCCACAATGTCCATATCATCTATTTAAACAGTTCAGCAAACAAAATACTTCCAGAGTGCATCAAACATGATTTAGAGCTTGTTTATGAAAAAAAGTTATTTCTGTATTTCAATGCTGCAACTTGCTGAAAATTGTCCACAGTGTCCCTATAATCTAGTTTAAACAGTTCTGCAAAAAAAATACTTCCAGAGTGCATCAAACATGATTTAGAGCTTGTTTATGGAAAAGTGGTTATTTCTGTATTTCAATGCTGCAACTTGCTGAAAACTGTCCACAATGTTCATTTCATCTCAAATAGAACAGCACAGCAAAAATGGACATCCAGAGTGCATCAAACATGATTTAGAGCTTGTTTATGGAAAAGTGGTTATTTCTGCATTTCAATGTTGCAACTTGCAGAAACGTGTCCACAATGTTCATTTCATCTCAAATAAGACAGCAACAGCAAAAATTGGACATCCAGAGTGCATCAAACATATTTAGAGCTTGTTTATGGAAAAGTGGTAATTTATGTATTTCAATGCTGCAACTTGCTGAAAATTGTCCACAAGTGTCCCTATAATCTAGTTTAAACAGTTCTGCAAACAAAATACTTCCAGAGTGCATCAAACATGATTTAGAGCTTGTTTATGAAAAAAAGTGTTTTCTGTATTTCAATGCTGCAACTTGCTGAAAACTGTCCACAATGTTCATTTCATCTCAAATAGACAGCACAGCAAAAATTGGACATCCAGAGTGCATCAAACATGATTTAGAGCTTGTTTATGGAAAAGTGGTTATTTCTGTATTTCAATGCTGCAACTTGCTGAAAATTGTCCACAAGTGTCCCTATAATCTAGTTTAAACAGTTCTGCAAACAAAATACTTCCAGAGTGCATCAAACATGATTTAGAGCTTGTTTATGAAAAAAAGTGTTTTTTCTGTATTTCAATGCTGCAACTTGCTGAAAATTGTCCACAGTGTCCCTATAATCTAGTTTAAACAGTTCTGCAAACAAAATACTTCCAGGGCGCAAATATGATTTAGAGCTTGTTTATGGAAAAGTGGTTATTTCTGTATTTCAATGTTGCAACTTGCTGAAAACTGTCCACAATGTTCATTTCATCTCAAATAGACAGCACAGCAAAAATTGGACATCCAGAGTGCATCAAACATGATTTAGAGCTTGTTTATGAAAAAGTGTGTTTTCTGTATTTCAATGCTGCAACTTGCTGAAAACTGTCCACAATGTTCAATTTCATCTCAAATAGACAGCACAGCAAATTGGACATCCAGAGTGCAATCAAACATGATTCAGAGCTTGTTTATGGAAAAAGTGGTTATTTCTGTATTTCAATGCTACAAGCTGCTGAAAAATTGTCCACAGTGTTCCTATCATCTAGTTTAAACAGTTCTGCAAATAAAATACTTCCAGGGTGCAGCAAATATTGATTTAGAGCTTGTTTATGGAAAAGTGGTTATTTCTGTATTTCAATGTGGCAACTTGCTGAAAATTGTCCACAGTGTCCCTATATCTAGTTTAAACAGTTCTGCAAACAAAATACTCCAGAGTGCATCAAACATGATTTGAGCTTGCTTATGAAAAAAAGTGTTTTCTGTATTTCAATGCTGCAACTGCTGAAAATTGTCCACAGTGTTCCTATAATCTAGTTTAAACAGTTTCTGCAAACAAAATACTTCCAGGGTGCAGCAAATATTGATTTAGAGCTTGTTTATGGAAAAGTGGTTATTTCTGCATTTCAATGTTGCAACTTGCTGAAAACTGTCCACAATGTTCATTTAATCTCAATAGACAGCACAGCAAAATTGGACATCCAGAGTGCATCAAACATGATTTAGAGCTTGTTTATGGAAAAGTGGTTATTTCTGTATTTCAATGCTGCAACTTGCTGAAAATTGTCCACAGTGTTCCTATAATCTAGTTTAAACAGTTCTGCAAACAAAATACTTCCAGAGTGCATCAAACATGATTTAGAGCTTGTTTATGAAAAAGTGTGTTTCTGTATTTCAATGCTGCAACTTGCTGAAAATTGTCCACAGTGTTCCTATAATCTAGTTTAAACAGTTCTGCAAACAAAATACTTCCAGGTGCATCAAATATGATTTAGAGCTTGTTTATGGAAAAGTGGTTATTTCTGCATTTCAATGTTGCAACTTGCTGAAAACTGTCCACAATGTTCATTTCATCTCAAATAGACAGCACAGCAAAAATTGGACATCCAGAGTGCATCAAACATGATTTAGAGCTTGTTTATGGAAAAGTGGTTATTTCTGTATTTCAATGCTGCAACTTGCTGAAAATTGTCCACAAGTGTCCCTATAATCTAGTTTAAACAGTTCTGCAAACAAAATACTTCCAGAGTGCATCAAACATGATTTAGAGCTTGTTTATGAAAAAAAGTGTTTTCTGTATTTCAATGCTGCAACTTGCTGAAAACTGTCCACAATGTTCATTTCATCTCAAATAGACAGCACAGCAAAAATTGGACATCCAGAGTGCATCAAACATGATTTAGAGCTTGTTTATGGAAAAGTGGTTATTTCTGTATTTCAATGCTGCAACTTGCTGAAAATTGTCCACAGTTTTCAATCATCTAGTTTAAACAGTTCTGCAAATAAAATACTTCCAGGGTGCAGCAAATATTGATTTAGAGCTTGTTTATGGAAAAGTGGTTATTTCTGTATTTCAATGCTGCACTTGCTGAAAATTGTCCACAATGTCCCTATAATCTAGGTTAAACAGTTCTGTAAACAAAATACTTCCAGGGGCGCAAAGTATTGATTTAGAGCTTTTTATGGAAAAAGTGGTTATTTCTGCATTTCAATGTTGCAACTTGCTGAAAATGTCCACAATGTTCATTTCATCTCAAATAGACAGCACAGCAAAAATGGGACATCCAGAGTGCATAAAACATGATTTAGAGCTTGTTTATGGAAAAGTGGTTATTTCTGCATTTCAATGTTGCAACTTGCAGAAAAGTGTCCACAATGTTCATTCATCTCAAATAAGACAGCACAGCAAAATGTGGACATCCAGAGTGCATCAAACATGATTTAGAGCTTGTTTATGGAAAAGTGGTATTTATGCATTTCAATGTTGCAACTTGCAGAAAAGTGTCCACAATGTTCATTTCATCTCAATATAAGACAGCACAAGCAAAATTTGGAAATCCAGAGTGCATCAAACATGATTTAGAGCTTGTTTATGAAAAAAAGTGTTTTCTGTATTTCAATGCTGCAACTTGCTGAAAACTGTCCACAATGTTCATTTCATCTCAAATAGACAGCACAGCAAAAATTGGACATCCAGAGTGCATCAAACATGATTTAGAGCTTGGTTTATGAAAAGTGGTTATTTCTGTATTCAATGCTGCAACTTGCTGAAAATTGTCCACAGTTTTCCAATAATCTAGTTTAAACTAGTTCTGCAAACAAAATACTTGTAGAGTGCCTCAAACATGATTTAGAGCTTGTTTATGAAAAAAAAGTGTTTTCTGTATTTCAATGCTGCAACTTGCTGAATATTGTCCACAGTGTTCCTATAATCTAGTTTTAACAGTTCTGCAAACAAAATACTTCCAGGGTGCAGCAAATATTGATTTAGAGCTTGTTTATGGAAAAGTGGTATTTCTGCATTTCAATGTTGCAACTTGCTGAAAACTGTCCACAATGTTCATTTCATCTCAATAGACAGCACAGCAAAATTGGACATCCAGAGTGCATCAAACATGATTTAGAGGCTTGTTTATGGAAAGTGGTTATTTATGTATTTCAATGCTGCAACTTGCTGAAGATTGTCCACAAGTGTCCCTATAATCTAGTTTAAACAGTTCTGCAAACAAATACTTCCAGAGTGCATCAAACATGATTTAGAGCTTGTTTATGAAAAAAAGTGTTTTCTGTATTTCAATGCTGCAACTTGCTGAAAACTGTCCACAATGTTCATTTCATCTGTATAAGTTTAAACAGCAAAATACTTCCAGAGTGCATCAAACATGATTTAGAGCTTGTTTATGTAAAAAAAGTGTTTTCTGTATTTCAATGCTGCAACTTGCTGAAAATTGTCCACAGTGTTCCTATAATCTAGTTTAAACAGTTCTGCAAACAAAATACTTCCAGAGTGCATCAAACATGATTTAGAGCTTGTTTATGAAAAAGTGGTTTTTCTGTATTTCAATGCTGCAACTTGCTGAAAACTGTCCACAATGTTCATTTCATCTCAAATAGACAGCACAGCAAAAATTGGACATCCAGAGTGCATCAAACATGATTTAGAGCTTGTTTATGGAAAAGTGGTTATTTCTGTATTTCAATGCTGCAACTTGCTGAAAATTGTCCACAAGTGTCCCTATAATCTAGTTTAAACAGTTCTGCAAACAAAATACTTCCAGAGTGCATCAAACATGATTTAGAGCTTGTTTATGAAAAAAATGTTTTCTGTATTTCAATGCTGCAACTTGCTGAAAATTGTCCACAGTGTCCATATCATCTAGTAGACAGCACTGCAAAAAAATACTTCCAGAGTGCATCAAACATGATTTAGAGCTTGTTTATGGAAAAGTGGTTATTTCTGCATTTCAATGTTGCAACTTGCTGAAAACTGTCCACAATGTTCATTTCATCTCAAATAGACAGCACAGCAAAAATTGGACATCCAGAGTGCATCAAACATGATTTAGAGCTTGTTTATGGAAAAGTGGTTATTTCTGTATTTCAATGCTGCAACTTGCTGAAAATTGTCCACAGTGTCCCTATAATCTAGTTTCAACAGTTCTGCAAACAAAATACTTCCAGAGTGCATCAAACATGATTTAGAGCTTGCTTATGAAAAAAAAGTGTTTTCTGTATTTCAATGCTGCAACTTGCTGAAAATTGTCCACAATGTTCATTTCATCTCAAATAGACAGCACAGCAAAAATTGGACATCCAGAGTGCATCAAACATGATTTAGAGCTTGTTTATGGAAAAGTGGTTATTTCTGCATTTCAATGCTGCAACTTGCTGAAAACTGTCCACAGTGTTCATTTCATCTCAAATAGACAGCACAGCAAAAAATACATCCAGAGTGCATCAAACATGATTTAGAGCTTGTTTATGGAAAAGTGGTTATTTCTGTATTTCAATGCTGCAACTTGCTGAAAATTGTCCACAGTGTCCCTATAATCTAGTTTAAACAGTTCTGCAAACAAAATACTTCCAGAGTGCATCAAACATGATTTAGAGCTTGTTTATGAAAAAAAGTGTTTTCTGTATTTCAATGCTGCAACTTGCTGAAAATTGTCCACAATGTTCATATCTAGTTTAAACAGTTCAGCAAACAAAATACTTCCAGGTGCGCAAACATGATTTAGAGCTTGTTTATGGAAAAGTGGTTATTTCTGTATTTCAATGCTGCAACTTGCTGAAAATTGTCCACAATGTTCATAATCTCAAATTAAACAGTTCTGCAAAAAACTTCCAGAGTGCATCAAACATGATTTAGAGCTTGTTTATGGAAAAGTGGTTTTTCTGTATTTCAATGCTGCAACTTGCTGAAAATTGTCCACAGTGTCCCTATAATCTAGTTTAAACAGTTCTGCAAACAAAATACTTCCAGAGTGCATCAAACATGATTTAGAGCTTGTTTATGAAAAGTGGTTTTTCTGTATTTCAATGCTGCAACTTGCTGAAAACTGTCCACAATGTTCATTTCATCTCAAATAGACAGCACAGCAAAAATTGGACATCCAGAGTGCATCAAACATGATTTAGAGCTTGTTTATGGAAAAGTGGTTATTTCTGTATTTCAATGCTGCAACTTGCTGAAAATTGTCCACAAGTGTCCCTATAATCTAGTTTAAACAGTTCTGCAAACAAAATACTTCCAGAGTGCATCAAACATGATTTAGAGCTTGTTTATGAAAAAAAGTGTTTTCTGTATTTCAATGCTGCAACTTGCTGAAAATTGTCCACAGTGTCCCTATAATCTAGTTTAAACAGTTCTGCAAACAAAATACTTCCAGGGCGCAAATATTGATTTAGAGCTTGTTTATGGAAAAGTGGTTATTTCTGCATTTCAATGTTGCAACTTGCTGAAAACTGTCCACAATGTTCATTTCATCTCAAATAGACAGCACAGCAAAAATTGGACATCCAGAGTGCATCAAACATGATTTAGAGCTTGCTTATGAAAAAAAGTGTTTTCTGTATTTCAATGCTGCAACTTGCTGAAAATTGTCCACAATGTTCATTTCATCTCAAATAGACAGCACAGCAAAAATTGGACATCCAGAGTGCATCAAACATGATTTAGAGCTTGTTTATGGAAAAGTGGTTATTTCTGTATTTCAATGCTGCAACTTGCTGAAAATTGTCCACAGTGTTCCTATCATCTAGTTTAAACAGTTCTGCAAAAAAATACTTCCAGAGTGCATCAAACATGATTTAGAGCTTGTTTATGGAAAAGTGGTTATTTCTGTATTTCAATGCTGCAACTTGCTGAAAATTGTCCACAGTGTCCCTATAATCTAGTTTAAACAGTTCTGCAAACAAAATACTTCCAGAGTGCATCAAACATGATTTAGAGCTTGTTTATGAAAAAAGTGTTTTCTGTATTTCAATGCTGCAACTTGCTGAAAATTGTCCACAGTGTCCCTATAATCTAGTTTAAACAGTTCTGCAAACAAAATACTTCCAGGTGCAGCAAATATGATTTAGAGCTTGTTTATGGAAAAGTGGTTATTTCTGCATTTCAATGTTGCAACTTGCTGAAAACTGTCCACAATGTTCATTTCATCTCAAATAGACAGCACAGCAAAAATTGGACATCCAGAGTGCATCAAACATGATTTAGAGCTTGTTTATGGAAAAGTGGTTATTTCTGTATTTCAATGCTGCAACTTGCTGAAAATTGTCCACAGTGTTCCTATAATCTAGTTTAAACAGTTCTGCAAACAAAATACTTCCAGAGTGCATCAAACATGATTTAGAGCTTGTTTATGAAAAAAAGTGTTTTCTGTATTTCAATGCTGCAACTTGCTGAAAATTGTCCACAGTGTTCCTATAATCTAGTTTAACAGTTCTGCAAACAAAATACTTCCAGAGTGCATCAAACATGATTTAGAGCTTGTTTATGGAAAAGTGGTTATTTATGTATTTCAATGCTGCAACTTGCTGAAGATTGTCCACAAGTGTCCCTATAATCTAGTTTAAACAGTTCTGCAAACAAAATACTTCCAGAGTGCATCAAACATGATTTAGAGCTTGTTTATGAAAAAAAGTGTTTTCTGTATTTCAATGCTGCAACTTGCTGAAAACTGTCCACAATGTTCATTTCATCTCAAATAGACAGCACAGCAAAAATTGGACATCCAGAGTGCATCAAACATGATTTAGAGCTTGTTTATGGAAAAGTGGTTATTTCTGCATTTCAATGTTGCAACTTGCTGAAAACTGTCCACAATGTTCATTTCATCTCAAATAGACAGCACAGCAAAAATTGGACATCCAGAGTGCATCAAACATGATTTAGAGCTTGTTTATGGAAAAGTGGTTATTTCTGTATTTCAATGCTGCAACTTGCTGAAAATTGTCCACAAGTGTCCCTATAATCTAGTTTAAACAGTTCTGCAAACAAAATACTTCCAGAGTGCCTCAAACATGATTTAGAGCTTGTTTATGAAAAAAAGTGTTTTCTGTATTTCAATGCTGCAACTTGCTGAAAATTGTCCACAGTGTTCCTATAATCTAGTTTAAACAGTTCTGCAAACAAAATACTTCCAGGGTGCAGCAAACATGATTTAGAGCTTGTTTATGGAAAAGTGGTTATTTCTGCATTTCAATGTTGCAACTTGCTGAAAACTGTCCACAATGTTCATTTCATCTCAAATAGACAGCACAGCAAAAATTGGACATCCAGAGTGCATCAAACATGATTTAGAGCTTGTTTATGGAAAAGTGGTTATTTCTGTATTTCAATGCTGCAACTTGCTGAAAATTGTCCACAAGTGTCCCTATAATCTAGTTTAAACAGTTCTGCAAACAAAATACTTCCAGAGTGCATCAAACATGATTTAGAGCTTGTTTATGAAAAAAAGTGTTTTCTGTATTTCAATGCTGCAACTTGCTGAAAACTGTCCACAATGTTCATTTCATCTCAAATAGACAGCACAGCAAAAATTGGACATCCAGAGTGCATCAAACATGATTTAGAGCTTGTTTATGGAAAAGTGGTTATTTCTGCATTTCAATGTTGCAACTTGCTGAAAATGTCCACAATGTTCATTTCATCTCAAATAAGACAGCACAGCAAAAATTGGACATCCAGAGTGCATCAAACATGATTTAGAGCTTGTTTATGGAAAAGTGGTTATTTCTGTATTTCAATGCTGCAACTTGCTGAAAATTGTCCACAAGTGTCCCTATAATCTAGTTTAAACAGTTCTGCAAACAAAATACTTCCAGAGTGCATCAAACATGATTTAGAGCTTGTTTATGAAAAAAAGTGTTTTCTGTATTTCAATGCTGCAACTTGCTGAAAACTGTCCACAATGTTCATTTCATCTCAAATAGACAGCACAGCAAAAATTGGACATCCAGAGTGCATCAAACATGATTTAGAGCTTGTTTATGGAAAAGTGGTTATTTCTGTATTTCAATGCTGCAACTTGCTGAAAATTGTCCACAGTGTCCCTATAATCTAGTTTCAACAGTTCTGCAAACAAAATACTTCCAGAGTGCATCAAACATGATTTAGAGCTTGCTTATGAAAAAAAGTGTTTTCTGTATTTCAATGCTGCAACTTGCTGAAAATTGTCCACAATGTTCATTTCATCTCAAATAGACAGCACAGCAAAAATTGGACTTCCAGAGTGCATCAAACATGATTTAGAGCTTGTTAATGGAAAAGTGGTTATTTCTGCATTTCAATGTTGCAACTTGCTGAAAACTGTCCACAATGTTCATTTCTTCTCAAATAGACAGCACAGCAAAAATTGGACATCCAGAGTGCATCAAACATGATTTAGAGCTTGTTTATGGAAAAGTGGTTATTTCTGTATTTCAATGCTGCAACTTGCTGAAAATTGTCCACAAGTGTCCCTATAATCTAGTTTAAACAGTTCTGCAAACAAAATACTTCCAGAGTGCATCAAACATGATTTAGAGCTTGTTTATGAAAAAAAGTGTTTTCTGTATTTCAATGCTGCAACTTGCTGAAAATTGTCCACAGTGTCCCTATAATCTAGTTTAAACAGTTCTGCAAACAAAATACTTCCAGGGCGCAAATATTGATTTAGAGCTTGTTTATGGAAAAGTGGTTATTTCTGCATTTCAATGTTGCAACTTGCTGAAAACTGTCCACAATGTTCATTTCATCTCAAATAGACAGCACAGCAAAAATTGGACATCCAGAGTGCATCAAACATGATTTAGAGCTTGTTTATGAAAAAAAGTGTTTTCTGTATTTCAATGCTGCAACTTGCTGAAAATTGTCCACAATGTTCATTTCATCTCAAATAGACAGCACAGCAAAAATTGGACTTCCAGAGTGCATCAAACATGATTTAGAGCTTGTTTATGGAAAAGTGGTTATTTCTGTATTTCAATGCTGCAACTTGCTGAAAATTGTCCACAGTGTTCCTATCATCTAGTTTAAACAGTTCTGCAAAAAAATACTTCCAGGGTGCATCAAATATGATTTAGAGCTTGTTTATGGAAAAGTGGTTATTTCTGTATTTCAATGTGCAACTTGCTGAAAATTGTCCACAGTGTCCCTATAATCTAGTTTAAACAGTTCTGCAAACAAAATACTTCCAGAGTGCATCAAACATGATTTAGAGCTTGTTTATGAAAAAAAAGTGTTTTCTGTATTTCAATGCTGCAACTTGCTAAAAATTGTCCACAGTGTTCCTATAATCTAGTTTAAACAGTTCTGCAAACAAAATACTTCCAGAGTGCATCAAACATGATTTAGAGCTTGTTTATGGAAAAGTGGTTATTTCTGCATTTCAATGTTGCAACTTGCTGAAAACTGTCCACAATGTTCATTTCATCTCAAATAGACAGCACAGCAAAAATTGGACATCCAGAGTGCATCAAACATGATTTAGAGCTTGTTTATGGAAAAGTGGTTATTTCTGTATTTCAATGCTGCAACTTGCTGAAAATTGTCCACAAGTGTCCCTATAATCTAGTTTAAACAGTTCTGCAAACAAAATACTTCCAGAGTGCATCAAACATGATTTAGAGCTTGTTTATGAAAAAAGTGTTTTCTGTATTTCAATGCTGCAACTTGCTGAAAATTGTCCACAGTGTTCCTATAATCTAGTTTAAACAGTTCTGCAAACAAAATACTTCCAGGGTGCAGCAAACATGATTTAGAGCTTGTTTATGGAAAAGTGGTTATTTCTGCATTTCAATGTTGCAACTTGCTGAAAACTGTCCACAATGTTCATTTCATCTCAAATAGACAGCACAGCAAAAATTGGACATCCAGAGTGCATCAAACATGATTTAGAGCTTGTTTATGGAAAAGTGGTTATTTCTGTATTTCAATGCTGCAACTTGCTGAAAATTGTCCACAAGTGTCCCTATAATCTAGTTTAAACAGTTCTGCAAACAAAATACTTCCAGAGTGCATCAAACATGATTTAGAGCTTGTTTATGAAAAAAAAGTGTTTTCTGTATTTCAATGCTGCAACTTGCTGAAAATTGTCCACAGTGTCCCTATAATCTAGTTTAAACAGTTCTGCAAACAAAATACTTCCAGGTGCAAAGTATGATTTAGAGCTTGTTTATGGAAAAGTGGTTATTTCTGCATTTCAATGTTGCAACTTGCTGAAAACTGTCCACAATGTTCATTTCATCTCAAATAGACAGCACAGCAAAAATTGGACATCCAGAGTGCATCAAACATGATTTAGAGCTTGTTTATGAAAAAAAGTTTTTTCTGTATTTCAATGCTGCAACTTGCTGAAAACTGTCCACAATGTTCATTTCATCTCAAATAGACAGCACAGCAAAAATTGGACATCCAGAGTGCATCAAACATGATTTAGAGCTTGTTTATGGAAAAGTGGTTATTTCTGTATTTCAATGCTGCAACTTGCTGAAAATTGTCCACAGTGTTCCTATCATCTAGTTTAAACAGTTCTGCAAAAAAATACTTCCAGAGTGCATCAAACATGATTTAGAGCTTGTTTATGGAAAAGTGGTTATTTCTGTATTTCAATGCTGCAACTTGCTGAAAATTGTCCACAAGTGTCCCTATAATCTAGTTTAAACAGTTCTGCAAACAAAATACTTCCAGAGTGCATCAAACATGATTTAGAGCTTGTTTATGAAAAAAAGTGTTTTCTGTATTTCAATGCTGCAACTTGCTGAAAACTGTCCACAATGTTCATTTCATCTCAAATAGACAGCACAGCAAAAATTGGACATCCAGAGTGCATCAAACATGATTTAGAGCTTGTTTATGGAAAAGTGGTTATTTCTGCATTTCAATGTTGCAACTTGCTGAAAATGTCCACAATGTTCATTTCATCTCAAATAAGACAGCACAGCAAAAATTGGACATCCAGAGTGCATCAAACATGATTTAGAGCTTGTTTATGGAAAAGTGGTTATTTCTGTATTTCAATGCTGCAACTTGCTGAAAATTGTCCACAAGTGTCCCTATAATCTAGTTTAAACAGTTCTGCAAACAAAATACTTCCAGAGTGCATCAAACATGATTTAGAGCTTGTTTATGAAAAAAAAGTGTTTTCTGTATTTCAATGCTGCAACTTGCTGAAAACTGTCCACAATGTTCATTTCATCTCAAATAGACAGCACAGCAAAAATTGGACATCCAGAGTGCATCAAACATGATTTAGAGCTTGTTTATGGAAAAGTGGTTATTTCTGTATTTCAATGCTGCAACTTGCTGAAAATTGTCCACAAGTGTCCCTATAATCTAGTTTAAACAGTTCTGCAAACAAAATACTTCCAGAGTGCATCAAACATGATTTAGAGCTTGTTTATGAAAAAAAGTGTTTTCTGTATTTCAATGCTGCAACTTGCTGAAAATTGTCCACAGTGTCCCTATAATCTAGTTTAAACAGTTCTGCAAACAAAATACTTCCAGGGCGCAAAGTATTGATTTAGAGCTTGTTTATGGAAAAGTGGTTATTTCTGCATTTCAATGTTGCAACTTGCTGAAAACTGTCCACAATGTTCATTTCATCTCAAATAGACAGCACAGCAAAAATTGGACATCCAGAGTGCATCAAACATGATTTAGAGCTTGTTTATGAAAAAAAGTGTTTTCTGTATTTCAATGCTGCAACTTGCTGAAAACTGTCCACAATGTTCATTTCATCTCAAATAGACAGCACAGCAAAAATTGGACATCCAGAGTGCATCAAACATGATTTAGAGCTTGTTTATGGAAAAGTGGTTATTTCTGTATTTCAATGCTGCAACTTGCTGAAAATTGTCCACAAGTGTCCCTATAATCTAGTTTAAACAGTTCTGCAAACAAAATACTTCCAGAGTGCATCAAACATGATTTAGAGCTTGTTTATGAAAAAAAGTATTTTCTGTATTTCAATGCTGCAACTTGCTGAAAATTGTCCACAGTGTCCCTATAATCTAGTTTAAACAGTTCTGCAAACAAAATACTTCCAGAGGCGCAAACATGATTTAGAGCTTGTTTATGGAAAAGTGGTTATTTCTGTATTTCAATGTTGCAACTTGCTGAAAACTGTCCACAATGTTCATTTCATCTCAAATAGACAGCACAGCAAAAATGGACATCCAGAGTGCATCAAACATGATTTAGAGCTTGTTTATGGAAAAGTGGTTATTTCTGCATTTCAATGTTGCAACTTGCTGAAAAGTGTCCACAATGTTCATTTCATCTCAAATAAGACAGCACAGCAAAAATTGGACATCCAGAGTGCATCAAACATGATTTAGAGCTTGTTTATGGAAAAGTGGTTATTTCTGTATTTCAATGCTGCAACTTGCTGAAAATTGTCCACAAGTGTCCCTATAATCTAGTTTAAACAGTTCTGCAAACAAAATACTTCCAGAGTGCATCAAACATGATTTAGAGCTTGTTTATGAAAAAAAAGTGTTTTCTGTATTTCAATGCTGCAACTTGCTGAAAACTGTCCACAATGTTCATTTCATCTCAAATAGACAGCACAGCAAAAATTGGACATCCAGAGTGCATCAAACATGATTTAGAGCTTGTTTATGGAAAAGTGGTTATTTCTGCATTTCAATGTTGCAACTTGCTGAAAATGTCCACAATGTTCATTTCATCTCAAATAAGACAGCACAGCAAAAATTGGACATCCAGAGTGCATCAAACATGATTTAGAGCTTGTTTATGGAAAAGTGGTTATTTCTGTATTTCAATGCTGCAACTTGCTGAAAATTGTCCACAAGTGTCCCTATAATCTAGTTTAAACAGTTCTGCAAACAAAATACTTCCAGAGTGCATCAAACATGATTTAGAGCTTGTTTATGAAAAAAAAGTGTTTTCTGTATTTCAATGCTGCAACTTGCTGAAAACTGTCCACAATGTTCATTTCATCTCAAATAGACAGCACAGCAAAAATTGGACATCCAGAGTGCATCAAACATGATTTAGAGCTTGTTTATGGAAAAAGTGTTTTTCTGTATTTCAATGCTGCAACTTGCTGAAAACTGTCCACAATGTTCATTTCATCTCAAATAGACAGCACAGCAAAAATTGGACATCCAGAGTGCATCAAACATGATTTAGAGCTTGTTTATGGAAAAGTGGTTATTTCTGTATTTCAATGCTGCAACTTGCTGAAAATTGTCCACAGTGTTCCTATCATCTAGTTTAAACAGTTCTGCAAACAAAATACTTCCAGGGTGCATCAAATATTGATTTAGAGCTTGTTTATGGAAAAGTGGTTATTTCTGTATTTCAATGCTGCAACTTGCTGAAAATTGTCCACAGTGTCCCTATAATCTAGTTTAAACAGTTCTGCAAACAAAATACTTCCAGAGTGCATCAAACATGATTTAGAGCTTGTTTATGAAAAAAGTGTGTTTTCTGTATTTCAATGCTGCAACTTGCTGAAAATTGTCCACAGTGTTCCTATAATCTAGTTTAAACAGTTCTGCAAACAAAATACTTCCAGAGTGCATCAAACATGATTTAGAGCTTGTTTATGAAAAAAAGTGTTTTCTGTATTTCAATGCTGCAACTTGCTGAAAACTGTCCACAATGTTCATTTCATCTCAAATAGACAGCACAGCAAAAATTGGACATCCAGAGTGCATCAAACATGATTTAGAGCTTGTTTATGGAAAAGTGGTTATTTCTGTATTTCAATGCTGCAACTTGCTGAAAATTGTCCACAAGTGTCCCTATAATCTAGTTTAAACAGTTCTGCAAACAAAATACTTCCAGAGTGCATCAAACATGATTTAGAGCTTGTTTATGAAAAAAAAGTATTTTCTGTATTTCAATGCTGCAACTTGCTGAAAATTGTCCACAGTGTCCCTATAATCTAGTTTAAACAGTTCTGCAAACAAAATACTTCCAGAGGCGCAAACATTGATTTAGAGCTTGTTTATGGAAAAGTGGTTATTTCTGCATTTCAATGTTGCAACTTGCTGAAAACTGTCCACAATTCATTTCATCTCAAATAGACAGCACAGCAAAAATTGGACATCCAGAGTGCATCAAACATGATTTAGAGCTTGTTTATGAAAAAAAGTGTTTTCTGTATTTCAATGCTGCAACTTGCTGAAAACTGTCCACAATGTTCATTTCATCTCAAATAGACAGCACAGCAAAAATTGGACATCCAGAGTGCATCAAACATGATTTAGAGCTTGTTTATGGAAAAGTGGTTATTTCTGTATTTCAATGCTGCAACTTGCTGAAAATTGTCCACAAGTGTCCCTATAATCTAGTTTAAACAGTTCTGCAAACAAAATACTTCCAGAGTGCATCAAACATGATTTAGAGCTTGTTTATGAAAAAAAGTGTTTTCTGTATTTCAATGCTGCAACTTGCTGAAAATTGTCCACAGTGTCCCTATAATCTAGTTTAAACAGTTCTGCAAACAAAATACTTCCAGGGCGCAAACATTGATTTAGAGCTTGTTTATGGAAAAGTGGTTATTTCTGTATTTCAATGCTGCAACTTGCTGAAAACTGTCCACAATGTCCATTTCATCTCAAATAGACAGCACAGCAAAAATTGGACATCCAGAGTGCATCAAACATGATTTAGAGCTTGTTTATGAAAAAAAGGTTTTTTCTGTATTTCAATGCTGCAACTTGCTGAAAACTGTCCACAATGTTCATTTCATCTCAAATAGACAGCACAGCAAAAATGGGACATCCAGAGTGCATCAAACATGATTTAGAGCTTGTTTATGGAAAAGTGGTTATTTCTGTATTTCAATGTTGCAACTTGCTGAAAAGTGTCCACAATGTTCATTTCATCTCAAATAAGACAGCACAGCAAAAATTGGACATCCAGAGTGCATCAAACATGATTTAGAGCTTGTTTATGGAAAAGTGGTTATTTCTGTATTTCAATGCTGCAACTTGCTGAAAATTGTCCACAAGTGTCCCTATAATCTAGTTTAAACAGTTCTGCAAACAAAATACTTCCAGAGTGCATCAAACATGATTTAGAGCTTGTTTATGAAAAAAAGTGTTTTCTGTATTTCAATGCTGCAACTTGCTGAAAACTGTCCACAATGTTCATTTCATCTCAAATAGACAGCACAGCAAAAATTGGACATCCAGAGTGCATCAAACATGATTTAGAGCTTGTTTATGGAAAAGTGGTTATTTCTGTATTTCAATGCTGCAACTTGCTGAAAATTGTCCACAAGTGTCCCTATAATCTAGTTTAAACAGTTCTGCAAACAAAATACTTCCAGAGTGCATCAAACATGATTTAGAGCTTGTTTATGAAAAAAAGTGTTTTCTGTATTTCAATGCTGCAACTTGCTGAAAACTGTCCACAATGTTCATTTCATCTCAAATAGACAGCACAGCAAAAATTGGACATCCAGAGTGCATCAAACATGATTTAGAGCTTGTTTATGGAAAAGTGGTTATTTCTGCATTTCAATGTTGCAACTTGCTGAAAAGTGTCCACAATGTTCATTTCATCTCAAATAAGACAGCACAGCAAAAATTGGACATCCAGAGTGCATCAAACATGATTTAGAGCTTGTTTATGGAAAAGTGGTTATTTATGTATTTCAATGCTGCAACTTGCTGAAAATTGTCCACAAGTGTCCCTATAATCTAGTTTAAACAGTTCTGCAAACAAAATACTTCCAGAGTGCATCAAACATGATTTAGAGCTTGTTTATGAAAAAAAGTGTTTTCTGTATTTCAATGCTGCAACTTGCTGAAAACTGTCCACAATGTTCATTTCATCTCAAATAGACAGCACAGCAAAAATTGGACATCCAGAGTGCATCAAACATGATTTAGAGCTTGTTTATGGAAAAGTGGTTATTTCTGTATTTCAATGCTGCAACTTGCTGAAAATTGTCCACAAGTGTCCCTATAATCTAGTTTAAACAGTTCTGTAAACAAAATACTTCCAGGGCGCAAAGTATGATTTAGAGCTTGTTTATGGAAAAGTGGTTATTTCTGCATTTCAATGCTGCAACTTGCTGAAAATTGTCCACAAGTGTCCCTATAATCTAGTTTAAACAGTTCTGCAAACAAAATACTTCCAGGGCGCAAAGTATTGATTTAGAGCTTGTTTATGGAAAAGTGGTTATTTCTGCATTTCAATGTTGCAACTTGCTGAAAACTGTCCACAATGTTCATTTCATCTCAAATAGACAGCACAGCAAAAATTGGACATCCAGAGTGCATCAAACATGATTTAGAGCTTGTTTATGAAAAAAAAGTTTTTTCTGTATTTCAATGCTGCAACTTGCTGAAAACTGTCCACAATGTTCATTTCATCTCAAATAGACAGCACAGCAAAAATTGGACATCCAGAGTGCATCAAACATGATTTAGAGCTTGTTTATGGAAAAGTGGTAATTTATGTATTTCAATGCTGCAACTTGCTGAAAATTGTCCACAAGTGTCCCTATAATCTAGTTTAAACAGTTCTGCAAACAAAATACTTCCAGAGTGCATCAAACATGATTTAGAGCTTGTTTATGAAAAAAAGTATTTTCTGTATTTCAATGCTGCAACTTGCTGAAAATTGTCCACAGTGTCCCTATAATCTAGTTTAAACAGTTCTGCAAACAAAATACTTCCAAGGCGCAAACATTGATTTAGAGCTTGTTTATGGAAAAGTGGTTATTTCTGCATTTCAATGTTGCAACTTGCTGAAAACTGTCCACAATGTTCATTTCATCTCAAATAGACAGCACAGCAAAAATGGGACATCCAGAGTGCATAAAACATGATTTAGAGCTTGTTTATGGAAAAGTGGTTATTTCTGCATTTCAATGTTGCAACTTGCTGAAAAGTGTCCACAATGTTCATTTCATCTCAAATAAGACAGCACAGCAAAAATGGACATCCAGAGTGCATCAAACATGATTTAGAGCTTGTTTATGGAAAAGTGGTTATTTCTGTATTTCAATGCTGCAACTTGCTGAAAATTGTCCACAAGTGTCCCTATAATCTAGTTTAAACAGTTCTGCAAACAAAATACTTCCAGAGTGCATCAAACATGATTTAGAGCTTGTTTATGAAAAAAAGTTTTTCTGTATTTCAATGCTGCAACTTGCTGAAAACTGTCCACAATGTTCATTTCATCTCAAATAGACAGCACAGCAAAAATTGGACATCCAGAGTGCATCAAACATGATTTAGAGCTTGTTTATGGAAAAGTGGTTATTTCTGCATTTCAATGTTGCAACTTGCTGAAAATTGTCCACAATGTTCATTTCATCTCAAATAAGACAGCACAGCAAAAATTGGACATCCAGAGTGCATCAAACATGATTTAGAGCTTGTTTATGGAAAAGTGGTTATTTCTGTATTTCAATGCTGCAACTTGCTGAAAATTGTCCACAAGTGTCCCTATAATCTAGTTTAAACAGTTCTGCAAACAAAATACTTCCAGAGTGCATCAAACATGATTTAGAGCTTGTTTATGAAAAAAAGTGTTTTTCTGTATTTCAATGCTGCAACTTGCTGAAAACTGTCCACAATGTTCATTTCATCTCAAATAGACAGCACAGCAAAAATTGGACATCCAGAGTGCATCAAACATGATTTAGAGCTTGTTTATGGAAAAAAGTGTTTTCTGTATTTCAATGCTGCAACTTGCTGAAAACTGTCCACAATGTTCATTTCATCTCAAATAGACAGCACAGCAAAAATTGGACATCCAGAGTGCATCAAACATGATTTAGAGCTTGTTTATGGAAAAGTGGTTATTTCTGTATTTCAATGCTGCAACTTGCTGAAAATTGTCCACAGTGTTCCTATCATCTAGTTTAAACAGTTCTGCAAACAAAATACTTACAGGGTGCATCAAATATTGATTTAGAGCTTGTTTATGGAAAAGTGGTTATTTCTGTATTTCAATGCTGCAACTTGCTGAAAATTGTCCACAGTGTCCCTATAATCTAGTTTAAACAGTTCTGCAAACAAAATACTTCCAGAGTGCATCAAACATGATTTAGAGCTTGTTTATGAAAAAAGTGTGTTTTCTGTATTTCAATGCTGCAACTTGCTGAAAATTGTCCACAGTGTTCCTATAATCTAGTTTAAACAGTTCTGCAAACAAAATACTTCCAGAGTGCATCAAACATGATTTAGAGCTTGTTTATGAAAAAAAAGTGTTTTCTGTATTTCAATGCTGCAACTTGCTGAAAACTGTCCACAATGTTCATTTCATCTCAAATAGACAGCACAGCAAAAATTGGACATCCAGAGTGCATCAAACATGATTTAGAGCTTGTTTATGGAAAAGTGGTTATTTCTGTATTTCAATGCTGCAACTTGCTGAAAATTGTCCACAAGTGTCCCTATAATCTAGTTTAAACAGTTCTGCAAACAAAATACTTCCAGAGTGCATCAAACATGATTTAGAGCTTGTTTATGAAAAAAAGTGTTTTCTGTATTTCAATGCTGCAACTTGCTGAAAATTGTCCACAGTGTCCCTATAATCTAGTTTAAACAGTTCTGCAAACAAAATACTTCCAGGCGCAAATATTGATTTAGAGCTTGTTTATGGAAAAGTGGTTATTTCTGCATTTCAATGTTGCAACTTGCTGAAAACTGTCCACAATGTTCATTTCATCTCAAATAGACAGCACAGCAAAAATTGGACATCCAGAGTGCATCAAACATGATTTAGAGCTTGTTTATGGAAAAGTGGTTATTTCTGTATTTCAATGCTGCAACTTGCTGAAAATTGTCCACAAGTGTCCCTATAATCTAGTTTAAACAGTTCTGCAAACAAAATACTTCCAGAGTGCATCAAACATGATTTAGAGCTTGTTTATGAAAAAAAGTGTTTTCTGTATTTCAATGCTGCAACTTGCTGAAAATTGTCCACAGTGTCCCTATAATCTAGTTTAAACAGTTCTGCAAACAAAATACTTCCAGGTGCAAAACATTGATTTAGAGCTTGTTTATGGAAAAGTGGTTATTTCTGCATTTCAATGTTGCAACTTGCTGAAAACTGTCCACAATGTTCATTTCATCTCAAATAGACAGCACAGCAAAAATGGGACATCCAGAGTGCATAAAACATGATTTAGAGCTTGTTTATGGAAAAGTGGTTATTTCTGCATTTCAATGCTGCAACTTGCTGAAAATTGTCCACAAGTGTCCCTATAATCTAGTTTAAACAGTTCTGCAAACAAAATACTTCCAGAGTGCATAAAACATGATTTAGAGCTTGTTTATGGAAAAGTGGTTATTTCAGCATTTCAATGTTGCAACTTGCAGAAAAGTGTCCACAATGTTCATTTCATCTCAAATAAGACAGCACAGCAAAAATTGGACATCCAGAGTGCATCAAACATGATTTAGAGCTTGTTTATGGAAAAGTGGTAATTTATGTATTTCAATGCTGCAACTTGCTGAAAATTGTCCACAAGTGTCCCTATAATCTAGTTTAAACAGTTCTGCAAACAAAATACTTCCAGAGTGCATCAAACATGATTTAGAGCTTGTTTATGAAAAAAAGTGTTTTCTGTATTTCAATGCTGCAACTTGCTGAAAACTGTCCACAATGTTCATTTCATCTCAAATAGACAGCACAGCAAAAATTGGACATCCAGAGTGCATCAAACATGATTTAGAGCTTGTTTATGGAAAAGTGGTTATTTCTGTATTTCAATGCTGCAACTTGCTGAAAATTGTCCACAAGTGTCCCTATAATCTAGTTTAAACAGTTCTGCAAACAAAATACTTCCAGAGTGCATCAAACATGATTTAGAGCTTGTTTATGAAAAAAAGTGTTTTCTGTATTTCAATGCTGCAACTTGCTGAAAATTGTCCACAGTGTCCCTATAATCTAGTTTAAACAGTTCTGCAAACAAAATACTTCCAGGGCGCAAAGTATTGATTTAGAGCTTGTTTATGGAAAAGTGGTTATTTCTGCATTTCAATGTTGCAACTTGCTGAAAACTGTCCACAATGTTCATTTCATCTCAAATAGACAGCACAGCAAAAATTGGACATCCAGAGTGCATCAAACATGATTTAGAGCTTGTTTATGAAAAAAAGTGTTTTCTGTATTTCAATGCTGCAACTTGCTGAAAACTGTCCACAATGTTCATTTCATCTCAAATAGACAGCACAGCAAAAATTGGACATCCAGAGTGCATCAAACATGATTTAGAGCTTGTTTATGGAAAAGTGGTTATTTCTGTATTTCAATGCTGCAACTTGCTGAAAATTGTCCACAGTGTTCCTATCATCTAGTTTAAACAGTTCTGCAAAAAAATACTTCCAGAGTGCATCAAACATGATTTAGAGCTTGTTTATGGAAAAGTGGTTATTTCTGTATTTCAATGTGCAACTTGCTGAAAATTGTCCACAGTGTCCCTATAATCTAGTTTAAACAGTTCTGCAAACAAAATACTTCCAGAGTGCATCAAACATGATTTAGAGCTTGCTTATGAAAAAAAGTGTTTTCTGTATTTCAATGCTGCAACTTGCTGAAAATTGTCCACAGTGTTCCTATAATCTAGTTTAAACAGTTCTGCAAACAAAATACTTCCAGGGTGCAGCAAATATTGATTTAGAGCTTGTTTATGGAAAAGTGGTTATTTCTGCATTTCAATGTTGCAACTTGCTGAAAACTGTCCACAATGTTCATTTCATCTCAAATAGACAGCACAGCAAAAATTGGACATCCAGAGTGCATCAAACATGATTTAGAGCTTGTTTATGAAAAAAAAGTGTTTTCTGTATTTCAATGCTGCAACTTGCTGAAAACTGTCCACAATGTTCATTTCATCTCAAATAGACAGCACAGCAAAAATTGGACATCCAGAGTGCATCAAACATGATTTAGAGCTTGTTTATGGAAAAGTGGTTATTTCTGTATTTCAATGCTGCAACTTGCTGAAAATTGTCCACAGTGTTCCTATCATCTAGTTTAAACAGTTCTGCAAACAAAATACTTCCAGAGTGCATCAAACATGATTTAGAGCTTGTTTATGGAAAAGTGGTTATTTCTGTATTTCAATGTGCAACTTGCTGAAAATTGTCCACAGTGTCCCTATAATCTAGTTTAAACAGTTCTGCAAACAAAATACTTCCAGAGTGCATCAAACATGATTTAGAGCTTGTTTATGAAAAAAGTGTTTTCTGTATTTCAATGCTGCAACTTGCTGAAAATTGTCCACAGTGTTCCTATAATCTAGTTTAAACAGTTCTGCAAACAAAATACTTCCAGAGTGCAGCAAACATGATTTAGAGCTTGTTTATGGAAAAGTGGTTATTTCTGCATTTCAATGTTGCAACTTGCTGAAAACTGTCCACAATGTTCATTTCATCTCAAATAGACAGCACAGCAAAAATTGGACATCCAGAGTGCATCAAACATGATTTAGAGCTTGTTTATGGAAAAGTGGTTATTTCTGTATTTCAATGCTGCAACTTGCTGAAAATTGTCCACAGTGTTCCTATAATCTAGTTTAAACAGTTCTGCAAACAAAATACTTCCAGAGTGCATCAAACATGATTTAGAGCTTGTTTATGAAAAAAAGTTTTTTCTGTATTTCAATGCTGCAACTTGCTGAAAATTGTCCACAGTGTTCCTATAATCTAGTTTTAACAGTTCTGCAAACAAAATACTTCCAGGGTGCAGCAAATATGATTTAGAGCTTGTTTATGGAAAAGTGGTTATTTCTGCATTTCAATGTTGCAACTTGCTGAAAACTGTCCACAATGTTCATTTCATCTCAAATAGACAGCACAGCAAAAATTGGACATCCAGAGTGCATCAAACATGATTTAGAGCTTGTTTATGGAAAAGTGGTTATTTCTGTATTTCAATGCTGCAACTTGCTGAAAATTGTCCACAAGTGTCCCTATAATCTAGTTTAAACAGTTCTGCAAACAAAATACTTCCAGAGTGCATCAAACATGATTTAGAGCTTGTTTATGAAAAAGAAGTTTTTCTGTATTTCAATGCTGCAACTTGCTGAAAACTGTCCACAATGTTCATTTCATCTCAAATAGACAGCACAGCAAAAATTGGACATCCAGAGTGCATCAAACATGATTTAGAGCTTGTTTATGGAAAAGTGGTTATTTCTGCATTTCAATGTTGCAACTTGCAGAAAAGTGTCCACAATGTTCATTTCATCTCAAATAAGACAGCACAGCAAAAATTGGACATCCAGAGTGCATCAAACATGATTTAGAGCTTGTTTATGGAAAAGTGGTAATTTATGTATTTCAATGCTGCAACTTGCTGAAAACTGTCCACAATGTTCATTTCATCTCAAATAGACAGCACAGCAAAAATTGGACATCCAGAGTGCATCAAACATGATTTAGAGCTTGTTTATGAAAAAAAAGTGTTTTCTGTATTTCAATGCTGCAACTTGCTGAAAACTGTCCACAATGTTCATTTCATCTCAAATAGACAGCACAGCAAAAATTGGACATCCAGAGTGCATCAAACATGATTTAGAGCTTGTTTATGGAAAAGTGGTTATTTCTGTATTTCAATGCTGCAACTTGCTGAAAATTGTCCACAGTGTTCCTATCATCTAGTTTAAACAGTTCTGCAAAAAAATACTTCCAGAGTGCATCAAACATGATTTAGAGCTTGTTTATGGAAAAGTGGTTATTTCTGTATTTCAATGCTGCAACTTGCTGAAAATTGTCCACAGTGTCCCTATAATCTAGTTTAAACAGTTCTGCAAACAAAATACTTCCAGAGTGCATCAAACATGATTTAGAGCTTGTTTATGAAAAAAAGTGTTTTCTGTATTTCAATGCTGCAACTTGCTGAAAATTGTCCACAGTGTTCCTATAATCTAGTTTAAACAGTTCTGCAAACAAAATACTTCCAGGGTGCAGCAAACATGATTTAGAGCTTGTTTATGGAAAAGTGGTTATTTCTGCATTTCAATGTTGCAACTTGCTGAAAACTGTCCACAATGTTCATTTCATCTCAAATAGACAGCACAGCAAAAATTGGACATCCAGAGTGCATCAAACATGATTTAGAGCTTGTTTATGAAAAAAAGTGTTTTCTGTATTTCAATGCTGCAACTTGCTGAAAACTGTCCACAATGTTCATTTCATCTCAAATAGACAGCACAGCAAAAATTGGACATCCAGAGTGCATCAAACATGATTTAGAGCTTGTTTATGGAAAAGTGGTTATTTCTGTATTTCAATGCTGCAACTTGCTGAAAATTGTCCACAGTGTTCCTATCATCTAGTTTAAACAGTTCTGCAAAAAAATACTTCCAGAGTGCATCAAACATGATTTAGAGCTTGTTTATGGAAAAGTGGTTATTTCTGTATTTCAATGTGCAACTTGCTGAAAATTGTCCACAGTGTCCCTATAATCTAGTTTAAACAGTTCTGCAAACAAAATACTTCCAGAGTGCATCAAACATGATTTAGAGCTTGTTTATGAAAAAAAGTGTTTTCTGTATTTCAATGCTGCAACTTGCTGAAAATTGTCCACAGTGTTCCTATAATCTAGTTTAAACAGTTCTGCAAACAAAATACTTCCAGAGTGCAGCAAACATGATTTAGAGCTTGTTTATGGAAAAGTGGTTATTTCTGCATTTCAATGTTGCAACTTGCTGAAAACTGTCCACAATGTTCATTTCATCTCAAATAGACAGCACAGCAAAAATTGGACATCCAGAGTGCATCAAACATGATTTAGAGCTTGTTTATGGAAAAGTGGTTATTTCTGTATTTCAATGCTGCAACTTGCTGAAAATTGTCCACAGTGTTCCTATAATCTAGTTTAAACAGTTCTGCAAACAAAATACTTCCAGAGTGCATCAAACATGATTTAGAGCTTGTTTATGAAAAAAAAGTGTTTTCTGTATTTCAATGCTGCAACTTGCTGAAAATTGTCCACAGTGTTCCTATAATCTAGTTTTAACAGTTCTGCAAACAAAATACTTCCAGGGTGCAGCAAATATTGATTTAGAGCTTGTTTATGGAAAAGTGGTTATTTCTGCATTTCAATGTTGCAACTTGCTGAAAACTGTCCACAATGTTCATTTCATCTCAAATAGACAGCACAGCAAAAATTGGACATCCAGAGTGCATCAAACATGATTTAGAGCTTGTTTATGGAAAAGTGGTTATTTATGTATTTCAATGCTGCAACTTGCTGAAAATTGTCCACAAGTGTCCCTATAATCTAGTTTAAACAGTTCTGCAAACAAAATACTTCCAGAGTGCATCAAACATGATTTAGAGCTTGTTTATGGAAAAGTGGTTATTTCTGTATTTCAATGCTGCAACTTGCTGAAAACTGTCCACAATGTTCATTTCATCTCAAATAGACAGCACAGCAAAAATTGGACATCCAGAGTGCATCAAACATGATTTAGAGCTTGTTTATGGAAAAGTGGTTATTTCTGTATTTCAATGCTGCAACTTGCTGAAAACTGTCCACAATGTCCATTTCATCTCAAATAGACAGCACAGCAAAAATTGGACATCCAGAGTGCATCAAACATGATTTAGAGCTTGTTTATGAAAAAAAAGTGTTTTTCTGTATTTCAATGCTGCAACTTGCTGAAAACTGTCCACAATGTTCATTTCATCTCAAATAGACAGCACAGCAAAAATTGGACATCCAGAGTGCATCAAACATGATTTAGAGCTTGTTTATGGAAAAGTGGTTATTTCTGTATTTCAATGCTGCAACTTGCTGAAAATTGTCCACAAGTGTCCCTATAATCTAGTTTAAACAGTTCTGCAAACAAAATACTTCCAGAGTGCATCAAACATGATTTAGAGCTTGTTTATGAAAAGTGTTTTCTGTATTTCAATGCTGCAACTTGCTGAAAACTGTCCACAATGTTCATTTCATCTCAAATAGACAGCACAGCAAAAATTGGACATCCAGAGTGCATAAAACATGATTTAGAGCTTGTTTATGGAAAAGTGGTTATTTCTGCATTTCAATGTTGCAACTTGCAGAAAAGTGTCCACAAAGTTCATTTCATCTCAAATAAGACAGCACAGCAAAAATTGGACATCCAGAGTGCATCAAACATGATTTAGAGCTTGTTTATGGAAAAGTGGTAATTTATGTATTTCAATGCTGCAACTTGCTGAAAACTGTCCACAATGTTCGTTTCATCTCAAATAGACAGCACAGCAAAAATTGGACATCCAGAGTGCATCAAACATGATTTAGAGCTTGTTTATGAAAAAAAGTGTTTTCTGTATTTCAATGCTGCAACTTGCTGAAAACTGTCCACAATGTTCATTTCATCTCAAATAGACAGCACAGCAAAATTGGACATCCAGAGTGCATCAAACATGATTTAGAGCTTGTTTATGGAAAAGTGGTTATTTCTGTATTTCAATGCTGCAACTTGCTGAAAATTGTCCACAGTGTTCCTATCATCTAGTTTAAACAGTTCTGCAAAAAATACTTCCAGAGTGCATCAAACATGATTTAGAGCTTGTTTATGGAAAAGTGGTTATTTCTGTATTTCAATGCTGCAACTTGCTGAAAATTGTCCACAGTGTCCCTATAATCTAGTTTAAACAGTTCTGCAAACAAAATACTTCCAGAGTGCATCAAACATGATTTAGAGCTTGTTTATGAAAAAAAGTGTTTTCTGTATTTCAATGCTGCAACTTGCTGAAAATTGTCCACAGTGTTCCTATAATCTAGTTTAAACAGTTCTGCAAACAAAATACTTCCAGGTGCAGCAAACATGATTTAGAGCTTGTTTATGGAAAAGTGGTTATTTCTGCATTTCAATGTTGCAACTTGCTGAAAACTGTCCACAATGTTCATTTCATCTCAAATAGACAGCACAGCAAAAATTGGACATCCAGAGTGCATCAAACATGATTTAGAGCTTGTTTATGAAAAAAAGTGTTTTCTGTATTTCAATGCTGCAACTTGCTGAAAACTGTCCACAATGTTCATTTCATCTCAAATAGACAGCACAGCAAAAATTGGACATCCAGAGTGCATCAAACATGATTTAGAGCTTGTTTATGGAAAAGTGGTTATTTCTGTATTTCAATGCTGCAACTTGCTGAAAATTGTCCACAGTGTTCCTATCATCTAGTTTAAACAGTTCTGCAAAAAAATACTTCCAGAGTGCATCAAACATGATTTAGAGCTTGTTTATGGAAAAGTGGTTATTTCTGTATTTCAATGTGCAACTTGCTGAAAATTGTCCACAGTGTCCCTATAATCTAGTTTAAACAGTTCTGCAAACAAAATACTTCCAGAGTGCATCAAACATGATTTAGAGCTTGTTTATGAAAAAAAGTGTTTTCTGTATTTCAATGCTGCAACTTGCTGAAAATTGTCCACAGTGTTCCTATAATCTAGTTTAAACAGTTCTGCAAACAAAATACTTCCAGGGTGCAGCAAATATGATTTAGAGCTTGTTTATGGAAAAGTGGTTATTTCTGCATTTCAATGTTGCAACTTGCTGAAAACTGTCCACAATGTTCATTTCATCTCAAATAGACAGCACAGCAAAAATTGGACATCCAGAGTGCATCAAACATGATTTAGAGCTTGTTTATGGAAAAGTGGTTATTTCTGTATTTCAATGCTGCAACTTGCTGAAAATTGTCCACAGTGTCCCTATAATCTAGTTTAAACAGTTCTGCAAACAAAATACTTCCAGAGTGCATCAAACATGATTTAGAGCTTGTTTATGAAAAAAAGTGTTTTCTGTATTTCAATGCTGCAACTTGCTGAAAATTGTCCACAGTGTTCCTATAATCTAGTTTAACAGTTCTGCAAACAATTACATCCAGAGTGCATCAAACATGATTTAGAGCTTGTTTATGGAAAAGTGGTTATTTCTGCATTTCAATGTTGCAACTTGCTGAAAACTGTCCACAATGTTCATTTCATCTCAAATAGACAGCACAGCAAAAATTGGACATCCAGAGTGCATCAAACATGATTTAGAGCTTGTTTATGGAAAAGTGGTTATTTCTGTATTTCAATGCTGCAACTTGCTGAAAATTGTCCACAAGTGTCCCTATAATCTAGTTTAAACAGTTCTGCAAACAAAATACTTCCAGAGTGCATCAAACATGATTTAGAGCTTGTTTATGAAAAAGTGTTTTTCTGTATTTCAATGCTGCAACTTGCTGAAAACTGTCCACAATGTTCATTTCATCTCAAATAGACAGCACAGCAAAAATTGGACATCCAGAGTGCATCAAACATGATTTAGAGCTTGTTTATGGAAAAGTGGTTATTTCTGTATTTCAATGCTGCAACTTGCTGAAAATTGTCCACAAGTGTCCCTATAATCTAGTTTAAACAGTTCTGCAAACAAAATACTTCCAGAGTGCATCAAACATGATTTAGAGCTTGTTTATGAAAAAAGGTTTTTCTGTATTTCAATGCTGCAACTTGCTGAAAATTGTCCACAGTGTCCCTATAATCTAGTTTAAACAGTTCTGCAAACAAAATACTTCCAGGGTGCAAAACATTGATTTAGAGCTTGTTTATGGAAAAGTGGTTATTTCTGCATTTCAATGTTGCAACTTGCTGAAAACTGTCCACAATGTTCATTTCATCTCAAATAGACAGCACAGCAAAAATTGGACATCCAGAGTGCATCAAACATGATTTAGAGCTTGTTTATGGAAAAAAGTGTTTTCTGTATTTCAATGCTGCAACTTGCTGAAAACTGTCCACAATGTTCATTTCATCTCAAATAGACAGCACAGCAAAAATTGGACATCCAGAGTGCATCAAACATGATTTAGAGCTTGTTTATGGAAAAGTGGTTATTTCTGTATTTCAATGCTGCAACTTGCTGAAAATTGTCCACAGTGTTCCTATCATCTAGTTTAAACAGTTCTGCAAACAAAATACTTCCAGGGTGCAGCAAATTGATTTAGAGCTTGTTTATGGAAAAGTGGTTATTTCTGTATTTCAATGTGCAACTTGCTGAAAATTGTCCACAGTGTCCCTATAATCTAGTTTAAACAGTTCTGCAAACAAAATACTTCCAGAGTGCATCAAACATGATTTAGAGCTTGTTTATGAAAAAAAGTGTTTTCTGTATTTCAATGCTGCAACTTGCTAAAAATTGTCCACAGTGTTCCTATAATCTAGTTTAAACAGTTCTGCAAACAAAATACTTCCAGAGGGCATCAAACATGATTTAGAGCTTGTTTATGGAAAAGTGGTTATTTCTGTATTTCAATGTTGCAACTTGCTGAAAACTGTCCACAATGTTCATTTCATCTCAAATAGACAGCACAGCAAAAATTGGACATCCAGAGTGCATCAAACATGATTTAGAGCTTGTTTATGGAAAAGTGGTTATTTCTGTATTTCAATGCTGCAACTTGCTGAAAATTGTCCACAGTGTTCCTATAATCTAGTTTAAACAGTTCTGCAAACAAAATACTTCCAGAGTGCATCAAACATGATTTAGAGCTTGTTTATGAAAAAAAGTGTTTTCTGTATTTCAATGCTGCAACTTGCTGAATATTGTCCACAGTGTTCCTATAATCTAGTTTTAACAGTTCTGCAAACAAAATACTTCCAGGGTGCAGCAAATATTGATTTAGAGCTTGTTTATGGAAAAGTGGTTATTTCTGCATTTCAATGTTGCAACTTGCTGAAAACTGTCCACAATGTTCGTTTCATCTCAAATAGACAGCACAGCAAAAATTGGACATCCAGAGTGCATCAAACATGATTTAGAGCTTGTTTATGGAAAAGTGGTAATTTATGTATTTCAATGCTGCAACTTGCTGAAAACTGTCCACAATGTTCGTTTCATCTCAAATAGACAGCACAGCAAAAATTGGACATCCAGAGTGCATCAAACATGATTTAGAGCTTGTTTATGAAAAAAAAGTGTTTTCTGTATTTCAATGCTGCAACTTGCTGAAAACTGTCCACAATGTTCATTTCATCTCAAATAGACAGCACAGCAAAAATTGGACATCCAGAGTGCATCAAACATGATTTAGAGCTTGTTTATGGAAAAGTGGTTATTTCTGTATTTCAATGCTGCAACTTGCTGAAAATTGTCCACAGTGTTCCTATCATCTAGTTTAAACAGTTCTGCAAAAAAATACTTCCAGAGTGCATCAAACATGATTTAGAGCTTGTTTATGGAAAAGTGGTTATTTCTGTATTTCAATGCTGCAACTTGCTGAAAATTGTCCACAGTGTCCCTATAATCTAGTTTAAACAGTTCTGCAAACAAAATACTTCCAGAGTGCATCAAACATGATTTAGAGCTTGTTTATGAAAAAAAGTGTTTTCTGTATTTCAATGCTGCAACTTGCTGAAAATTGTCCACAGTGTTCCTATAATCTAGTTTAAACAGTTCTGCAAACAAAATACTTCCAGGGTGCAGCAAACATGATTTAGAGCTTGTTTATGGAAAAGTGGTTATTTCTGCATTTCAATGTTGCAACTTGCTGAAAACTGTCCACAATGTTCATTTCATCTCAAATAGACAGCACAGCAAAAATTGGACATCCAGAGTGCATCAAACATGATTTAGAGCTTGTTTATGAAAAAAAGTGTTTTCTGTATTTCAATGCTGCAACTTGCTGAAAACTGTCCACAATGTTCATTTCATCTCAAATAGACAGCACAGCAAAAATTGGACATCCAGAGTGCATCAAACATGATTTAGAGCTTGTTTATGGAAAAGTGGTTATTTCTGTATTTCAATGCTGCAACTTGCTGAAAATTGTCCACAGTGTTCCTATCATCTAGTTTAAACAGTTCTGCAAAAAAATACTTCCAGGGTGCAGCAAACATGATTTAGAGCTTGTTTATGGAAAAGTGGTTATTTCTGTATTTCAATGTGCAACTTGCTGAAAATTGTCCACAGTGTCCCTATAATCTAGTTTAAACAGTTCTGCAAACAAAATACTTCCAGAGTGCATCAAACATGATTTAGAGCTTGTTTATGAAAAAAAGTGTTTTCTGTATTTCAATGCTGCAACTTGCTGAAAATTGTCCACAGTGTTCCTATAATCTAGTTTAAACAGTTCTGCAAACAAAATACTTCCAGGGTGCATCAAATGATTTAGAGCTTGTTTATGGAAAAGTGGTTATTTCTGCATTTCAATGTTGCAACTTGCTGAAAACTGTCCACAATGTTCATTTCATCTCAAATAGACAGCACAGCAAAAATTGGACATCCAGAGTGCATCAAACATGATTTAGAGCTTGTTTATGGAAAAGTGGTTATTTCTGTATTTCAATGCTGCAACTTGCTGAAAATTGTCCACAGTGTTCCTATAATCTAGTTTAAACAGTTCTGCAAACAAAATACTTCCAGAGTGCATCAAACATGATTTAGAGCTTGTTTATGAAAAAAAGTGTTTTCTGTATTTCAATGCTGCAACTTGCTGAAAATTGTCCACAGTGTTCCTATAATCTAGTTTAAACAGTTCTGCAAACAAAATACTTCCAGGGTGCAGCAAATATGATTTAGAGCTTGTTTATGGAAAAGTGGTTATTTCTGCATTTCAATGTTGCAACTTGCTGAAAACTGTCCACAATGTTCATTTCATCTCAAATAGACAGCACAGCAAAAATTGGACATCCAGAGTGCATCAAACATGATTTAGAGCTTGTTTATGGAAAAGTGGTTATTTCTGTATTTCAATGCTGCAACTTGCTGAAAATTGTCCACAAGTGTCCCTATAATCTAGTTTAAACAGTTCTGCAAACAAAATACTTCCAGAGTGCATCAAACATGATTTAGAGCTTGTTTATGAAAAAGTGTGTTTTCTGTATTTCAATGCTGCAACTTGCTGAAAACTGTCCACAATGTTCATTTCATCTCAAATAGACAGCACAGCAAAAATTGGACATCCAGAGTGCATCAAACATGATTTAGAGCTTGTTTATGGAAAAGTGGTTATTTCTGCATTTCAATGTTGCAACTTGCTGAAAAGTGTCCACAATGTTCATTTCATCTCAAATAAGACAGCACAGCAAAAATTGGACATCCAGAGTGCATCAAACATGATTTAGAGCTTGTTTATGGAAAAGTGGTTATTTCTGTATTTCAATGCTGCAACTTGCTGAAAATTGTCCACAAGTGTCCCTATAATCTAGTTTAAACAGTTCTGCAAACAAAATACTTCCAGAGTGCATCAAACATGATTTAGAGCTTGTTTATGAAAAAAAAGTGTTTTCTGTATTTCAATGCTGCAACTTGCTGAAAACTGTCCACAATGTTCATTTCATCTCAAATAGACAGCACAGCAAAAATTGGACATCCAGAGTGCATCAAACATGATTTAGAGCTTGTTTATGGAAAAGTGGTTATTTCTGTATTTCAATGCTGCAACTTGCTGAAAATTGTCCACAAGTGTCCCTATAATCTAGTTTAAACAGTTCTGCAAACAAAATACTTCCAGAGTGCATCAAACATGATTTAGAGCTTGTTTATGAAAAAAAGTGTTTTCTGTATTTCAATGCTGCAACTTGCTGAAAATTGTCCACAGTGTCCCTATAATCTAGTTTAAACAGTTCTGCAAACAAAATACTTCCAGGGCGCAAATATTGATTTAGAGCTTGTTTATGGAAAAGTGGTTATTTCTGCATTTCAATGTTGCAACTTGCTGAAAACTGTCCACAATGTTCATTTCATCTCAAATAGACAGCACAGCAAAAATTGGACATCCAGAGTGCATCAAACATGATTTAGAGCTTGTTTATGAAAAAAAGTGTTTTCTGTATTTCAATGCTGCAACTTGCTGAAAACTGTCCACAATGTTCATTTCATCTCAAATAGACAGCACAGCAAAAATTGGACATCCAGAGTGCATCAAACATGATTTAGAGCTTGTTTATGGAAAAGTGGTTATTTCTGTATTTCAATGCTGCAACTTGCTGAAAATTGTCCACAGTGTTCCTATCATCTAGTTTAAACAGTTCTGCAAAAAAATACTTCCAGGGTGCAGCAAACATGATTTAGAGCTTGTTTATGGAAAAGTGGTTATTTCTGTATTTCAATGTGCAACTTGCTGAAAATTGTCCACAGTGTCCCTATAATCTAGTTTAAACAGTTCTGCAAACAAAATACTTCCAGAGTGCATCAAACATGATTTAGAGCTTGTTTATGAAAAAAAGTGTTTTCTGTATTTCAATGCTGCAACTTGCTGAAAATTGTCCACAGTGTTCCTATAATCTAGTTTAAACAGTTCTGCAAACAAAATACTTCCAGGGTGCAGCAAACATGATTTAGAGCTTGTTTATGGAAAAGTGGTTATTTCTGCATTTCAATGTTGCAACTTGCTGAAAACTGTCCACAATGTTCATTTCATCTCAAATAGACAGCACAGCAAAAATTGGACATCCAGAGTGCATCAAACATGATTTAGAGCTTGTTTATGGAAAAGTGGTTATTTCTGTATTTCAATGCTGCAACTTGCTGAAAATTGTCCACAGTGTTCCTATAATCTAGTTTAAACAGTTCTGCAAACAAAATACTTCCAGAGTGCATCAAACATGATTTAGAGCTTGTTTATGAAAAAAAAGTGTTTTCTGTATTTCAATGCTGCAACTTGCTGAAAATTGTCCACAGTGTTCCTATAATCTAGTTTTAACAGTTCTGCAAACAAAATACTTCCAGGGTGCAGCAAATATTGATTTAGAGCTTGTTTATGGAAAAGTGGTTATTTCTGCATTTCAATGTTGCAACTTGCTGAAAACTGTCCACAATGTTCATTTCATCTCAAATAGACAGCACAGCAAAAATTGGACATCCAGAGTGCATCAAACATGATTTAGAGCTTGTTTATGGAAAAGTGGTTATTTCTGTATTTCAATGCTGCAACTTGCTGAAAATTGTCCACAAGTGTCCCTATAATCTAGTTTAAACAGTTCTGCAAACAAAATACTTCCAGAGTGCATCAAACATGATTTAGAGCTTGTTTATGAAAAAAAGTGTTTTCTGTATTTCAATGCTGCAACTTGCTGAAAACTGTCCACAATGTTCATTTCATCTCAAATAGACAGCACAGCAAAAATTGGACATCCAGAGTGCATCAAACATGATTTAGAGCTTGTTTATGGAAAAGTGGTTATTTCTGTATTTCAATGTTGCAACTTGCTGAAAATTGTCCACAATGTTCATTTCATCTCAAATAAGACAGCACAGCAAAAATTGGACATCCAGAGTGCATCAAACATGATTTAGAGCTTGTTTATGGAAAAGTGGTTATTTGTATTTCAATGCTGCAACTTGCTGAAAATTGTCCACAAGTGTCCCTATAATCTAGTTTAAACAGTTCTGCAAACAAAATACTTCCAGAGTGCATCAAACATGATTTAGAGCTTGTTTATGAAAAAAAGTGTTTTCTGTATTTCAATGCTGCAACTTGCTGAAAACTGTCCACAATGTTCATTTCATCTCAAATAGACAGCACAGCAAAAATTGGACATCCAGAGTGCATCAAACATGATTTAGAGCTTGTTTATGGAAAAGTGGTTATTTCTGTATTTCAATGCTGCAACTTGCTGAAAATTGTCCACAGTGTTCCTATAATCTAGTTTAAACAGTTCTGCAAACAAAATACTTCCAGAGTGCATCAAACATGATTTAGAGCTTGTTTATGAAAAAAAGTGTTTTCTGTATTTCAATGCTGCAACTTGCTGAAAATTGTCCACAGTGTTCCTATAATCTAGTTTAAACAGTTCTGCAAACAAAATACTTCCAGGGTGCATCAAACATGATTTAGAGCTTGTTTATGGAAAAGTGGTTATTTCTGCATTTCAATGTTGCAACTTGCTGAAAACTGTCCACAATGTTCATTTCATCTCAAATAGACAGCACAGCAAAAATTGGACATCCAGAGTGCATCAAACATGATTTAGAGCTTGTTTATGGAAAAGTGGTTATTTCTGTATTTCAATGCTGCAACTTGCTGAAAATTGTCCACAAGTGTCCCTATAATCTAGTTTAAACAGTTCTGCAAACAAAATACTTCCAGAGTGCATCAAACATGATTTAGAGCTTGTTTATGAAAAAGTGTTTTCTGTATTTCAATGCTGCAACTTGCTGAAAACTGTCCACAATGTTCATTTCATCTCAAATAGACAGCACAGCAAAAATTGGACATCCAGAGTGCATCAAACATGATTTAGAGCTTGTTTATGGAAAAGTGGTTATTTCTGCATTTCAATGTTGCAACTTGCTGAAAACTGTCCACAATGTTCATTTCATCTCAAATAAGACAGCACAGCAAAAATTGGACATCCAGAGTGCATCAAACATGATTTAGAGCTTGTTTATGGAAAAGTGGTTATTTCTGTATTTCAATGCTGCAACTTGCTGAAAATTGTCCACAAGTGTCCCTATAATCTAGTTTAAACAGTTCTGCAAACAAAATACTTCCAGAGTGCATCAAACATGATTTAGAGCTTGTTTATGAAAAAAAGTGTTTTCTGTATTTCAATGCTGCAACTTGCTGAAAACTGTCCACAATGTTCATTTCATCTCAAATAGACAGCACAGCAAAAATTGGACATCCAGAGTGCATCAAACATGATTTAGAGCTTGTTTATGGAAAAGTGGTTATTTCTGTATTTCAATGCTGCAACTTGCTGAAAATTGTCCACAAGTGTCCCTATAATCTAGTTTAAACAGTTCTGCAAACAAAATACTTCCAGAGTGCATCAAACATGATTTAGAGCTTGTTTATGAAAAAAAGTGTTTTCTGTATTTCAATGCTGCAACTTGCTGAAAATTGTCCACAGTGTCCCTATAATCTAGTTTAAACAGTTCTGCAAACAAAATACTTCCAGGGCGCAAATATTGATTTAGAGCTTGTTTATGGAAAAGTGGTTATTTCTGCATTTCAATGTTGCAACTTGCTGAAAACTGTCCACAATGTTCATTTCATCTCAAATAGACAGCACAGCAAAAATTGGACATCCAGAGTGCATCAAACATGATTTAGAGCTTGTTTAAAAAAAGTGTTTTCTGTATTTCAATGCTGCAACTTGCTGAAAACTGTCCACAATGTTCATTTCATCTCAAATAGACAGCACAGCAAAAATTGGACATCCAGAGTGCATCAAACATGATTTAGAGCTTGTTTATGGAAAAGTGGTTATTTCTGTATTTCAATGCTGCAACTTGCTGAAAATTGTCCACAGTGTTCCTATCATCTAGTTTAAACAGTTCTGCAAAAAAATACTTCCAGGTGCAGCAAATATTGATTTAGAGCTTGTTTATGGAAAAGTGGTTATTTCTGTATTTCAATGTGCAACTTGCTGAAAATTGTCCACAGTGTCCCTATAATCTAGTTTAAACAGTTCTGCAAACAAAATACTTCCAGAGTGCATCAAACATGATTTAGAGCTTGTTTATGAAAAAAAGTGTTTTCTGTATTTCAATGCTGCAACTTGCTGAAAATTGTCCACAGTGTTCCTATAATCTAGTTTAAACAGTTCTGCAAACAAAATACTTCCAGGGTGCAGCAAATATGATTTAGAGCTTGTTTATGGAAAAGTGGTTATTTCTGCATTTCAATGTTGCAACTTGCTGAAAACTGTCCACAATGTTCATTTCATCTCAAATAGACAGCACAGCAAAAATTGGACATCCAGAGTGCATCAAACATGATTTAGAGCTTGTTTATGGAAAAGTGGTTATTTCTGTATTTCAATGCTGCAACTTGCTGAAAATTGTCCACAGTGTTCCAATAATCTAGTTTAAACAGTTCTGCAAACAAAATACTTCCAGAGTGCATCAAACATGATTTAGAGCTTGTTTATGAAAAAAGTGTTTTCTGTATTTCAATGCTGCAACTTGCTGAAAATTGTCCACAGTGTTCCTATAATCTAGTTTAAACAGTTCTGCAAACAAAATACTTCCAGGGTGCAGCAAATATGATTTAGAGCTTGTTTATGGAAAAGTGGTTATTTCTGCATTTCAATGTTGCAACTTGCTGAAAACTGTCCACAATGTTCATTTCATCTCAAATAGACAGCACAGCAAAAATTGGACATCCAGAGTGCATCAAACATGATTTAGAGCTTGTTTATGGAAAAGTGGTTATTTCTGTATTTCAATGCTGCAACTTGCTGAAAATTGTCCACAAGTGTCCCTATAATCTAGTTTAAACAGTTCTGCAAACAAAATACTTCCAGAGTGCATCAAACATGATTTAGAGCTTGTTTATGAAAAAAAGTGTTTTCTGTATTTCAATGCTGCAACTTGCTGAAAACTGTCCACAATGTTCATTTCATCTCAAATAGACAGCACAGCAAAAATTGGACATCCAGAGTGCATCAAACATGATTTAGAGCTTGTTTATGGAAAAGTGGTTATTTCTGCATTTCAATGTTGCAACTTGCTGAAAAGTGTCCACAATGTTCATTTCATCTCAAATAAGACAGCACAGCAAAAATTGGACATCCAGAGTGCATCAAACATGATTTAGAGCTTGTTTATGGAAAAGTGGTTATTTATGTATTTCAATGCTGCAACTTGCTGAAGATTGTCCACAAGTGTCCCTATAATCTAGTTTAAACAGTTCTGCAAACAAAATACTTCCAGAGTGCATCAAACATGATTTAGAGCTTGTTTATGAAAAAAAGTGTTTTCTGTATTTCAATGCTGCAACTTGCTGAAAACTGTCCACAATGTTCATTTCATCTCAAATAGACAGCACAGCAAAAATTGGACATCCAGAGTGCATCAAACATGATTTAGAGCTTGTTTATGGAAAAGTGGTTATTTATGTATTTCAATGCTGCAACTTGCTGAAAATTGTCCACAAGTGTCCCTATAATCTAGTTTAAACAGTTCTGCAAACAAAATACTTCCAGAGTGCATCAAACATGATTTAGAGCTTGTTTATGAAAAAAAGTGTTTTCTGTATTTCAATGCTGCAACTTGCTGAAAACTGTCCACAATGTTCATTTCATCTCAAATAGACAGCACAGCAAAAATTGGACATCCAGAGTGCATAAAACATGATTTAGAGCTTGTTTATGGAAAAGTGGTTATTTCTGCATTTCAATGTTGCAACTTGCTGAAAAGTGTCCACAATGTTCATTTCATCTCAAATAGACAGCACAGCAAAAATTGGACATCCAGAGTGCATCAAACATGATTTAGAGCTTGTTTATGGAAAAGTGGTATTTCTGTATTTCAATGCTGCAACTTGCTGAAAATTGTCCACAAGTGTCCCTATAATCTAGTTTAAACAGTTCTGCAAACAAAATACTTCCAGAGTGCATCAAACATGATTTAGAGCTTGTTTATGAAAAAAAGTGTTTTCTGTATTTCAATGCTGCAACTTGCTGAAAACTGTCCACAATGTTCATTTCATCTCAAATAGACAGCACAGCAAAAATTGGACATCCAGAGTGCATCAAACATGATTTAGAGCTTGTTTATGGAAAAGTGGTTATTTCTGTATTTCAATGCTGCAACTTGCTGAAAATTGTCCACAAGTGTCCCTATAATCTAGTTTAAACAGTTCTGCAAACAAAATACTTCCAGAGTGCATCAAACATGATTTAGAGCTTGTTTATGAAAAAAAGTGTTTTCTGTATTTCAATGCTGCAACTTGCTGAAAATTGTCCACAAGTGTCCCTATAATCTAGTTTAAACAGTTCTGCAAACAAAATACTTCCAGGGCGCAAAGTATTGATTTAGAGCTTGTTTATGGAAAAGTGGTTATTTCTGCATTTCAATGTTGCAACTTGCTGAAAACTGTCCACAATGTTCATTTCATCTCAAATAGACAGCACAGCAAAAATTGGACATCCAGAGTGCATCAAACATGATTTAGAGCTTGTTTATGAAAAAAAGTGTTTTCTGTATTTCAATGCTGCAACTTGCTGAAAACTGTCCACAATGTTCATTTCATCTCAAATAGACAGCACAGCAAAAATTGGACATCCAGAGTGCATCAAACATGATTTAGAGCTTGTTTATGGAAAAGTGGTTATTTCTGTATTTCAATGCTGCAACTTGCTGAAAATTGTCCACAGTGTTCCTATCATCTAGTTTAAACAGTTCTGCAAACAAAATACTTCCAGAGTGCATCAAACATGATTTAGAGCTTGTTTATGGAAAAGTGGTTATTTCTGTATTTCAATGTGCAACTTGCTGAAAATTGTCCACAGTGTCCCTATAATCTAGTTTAAACAGTTCTGCAAACAAAATACTTCCAGAGTGCATCAAACATGATTTAGAGCTTGTTTATGGAAAAGTGGTTATTTCTGTATTTCAATGCTGCAACTTGCTGAAAATTGTCCACAGTGTCCCTATAATCTAGTTTAAACAGTTCTGCAAACAAAATACTTCCAGAGTGCATCAAACATGATTTAGAGCTTGTTTATGAAAAGTGGTGTTTTCTGTATTTCAATGCTGCAACTTGCTGAAAACTGTCCACAATGTTCATTTCATCTCAAATAGACAGCACAGCAAAAATTGGACATCCAGAGTGCATCAAACATGATTTAGAGCTTGTTTATGGAAAAGTGGTTATTTCTGTATTTCAATGTTGCAACTTGCTGAAAACTGTCCACAATGTTCATTTCATCTCAAATAGACAGCACAGCAAAAATTGGACATCCAGAGTGCATCAAACATGATTTAGAGCTTGTTTATGGAAAAGTGGTTATTTCTGTATTTCAATGCTGCAACTTGCTGAAAATTGTCCACAGTGTCCTATAATCTAGTTTAAACAGTTCTGCAAACAAAATACTTCCAGAGTGCATCAAACATGATTTAGAGCTTGTTTATGGAAAAAAGTGTTTCTGTATTTCAATGCTGCAACTTGCTGAAAACTGTCCACAATGTTCATTTCATCTCAAATAGACAGCACAGCAAAAATTGGACATCCAGAGTGCATCAAACATGATTTAGAGCTTGTTTATGGAAAAGTGGTTATTTCTGTATTTCAATGCTGCAACTTGCTGAAAATTGTCCACAAGTGTCCCTATAATCTAGTTTAAACAGTTCTGCAAACAAAATACTTCCAGAGTGCATCAAACATGATTTAGAGCTTGTTTATGAAAAAAAGTGTTTTCTGTATTTCAATGCTGCAACTTGCTGAAAACTGTCCACAATGTTCATTTCATCTCAAATAGACAGCACAGCAAAAATTGGACATCCAGAGTGCATCAAACATGATTTAGAGCTTGTTTATGGAAAAGTGGTTATTTCTGCATTTCAATGTTGCAACTTGCTGAAAACTGTCCACAATGTTCATTTCATCTCAAATAGACAGCACAGCAAAAATTGGACATCCAGAGTGCATCAAACATGATTTAGAGCTTGTTTATGGAAAAGTGGTTATTTCTGTATTTCAATGCTGCAACTTGCTGAAAATTGTCCACAAGTGTCCCTATAATCTAGTTTAAACAGTTCTGCAAACAAAATACTTCCAGAGTGCATCAAACATGATTTAGAGCTTGTTTATGAAAAAAAAGTGTTTTCTGTATTTCAATGCTGCAACTTGCTGAAAACTGTCCACAATGTTCATTTCATCTCAAATAGACAGCACAGCAAAAATTGGACATCCAGAGTGCATCAAACATGATTTAGAGCTTGTTTATGGAAAAGTGGTTATTTCTGTATTTCAATGCTGCAACTTGCTGAAAATTGTCCACAAGTGTCCCTATAATCTAGTTTAAACAGTTCTGCAAACAAAATACTTCCAGAGTGCATCAAACATGATTTAGAGCTTGTTTATGAAAAAAAGTGTTTTCTGTATTTCAATGCTGCAACTTGCTGAAAACTGTCCACAATGTTCATTTCATCTCAAATAGACAGCACAGCAAAAATTGGACATCCAGAGTGCATAAAACATGATTTAGAGCTTGTTTATGGAAAAGTGGTTATTTCTGCATTTCAATGTTGCAACTTGCTGAAAAGTGTCCACAATGTTCATTTCATCTCAAATAAGACAGCACAGCAAAAATTGGACATCCAGAGTGCATCAAACATGATTTAGAGCTTGTTTATGGAAAAGTGGTTATTTCTGTATTTCAATGCTGCAACTTGCTGAAAATTGTCCACAAGTGTCCCTATAATCTAGTTTAAACAGTTCTGCAAACAAAATACTTCCAGAGTGCATCAAACATGATTTAGAGCTTGTTTATGAAAAAAAGTGTTTTCTGTATTTCAATGCTGCAACTTGCTGAAAACTGTCCACAATGTTCATTTCATCTCAAATAGACAGCACAGCAAAAATTGGACATCCAGAGTGCATCAAACATGATTTAGAGCTTGTTTATGGAAAAGTGGTTATTTCTGTATTTCAATGCTGCAACTTGCTGAAAATTGTCCACAAGTGTCCCTATAATCTAGTTTAAACAGTTCTGCAAACAAAATACTTCCAGAGTGCATCAAACATGATTTAGAGCTTGTTTATGAAAAAAAGTGTTTTCTGTATTTCAATGCTGCAACTTGCTGAAAATTGTCCACAGTGTCCCTATAATCTAGTTTAAACAGTTCTGCAAACAAAATACTTCCAGGGCGCAAATATTGATTTAGAGCTTGTTTATGGAAAAGTGGTTATTTCTGCATTTCAATGTTGCAACTTGCTGAAAACTGTCCACAATGTTCATTTCATCTCAAATAGACAGCACAGCAAAAATTGGACATCCAGAGTGCATCAAACATGATTTAGAGCTTGTTTATGAAAAAAAGTGTTTTCTGTATTTCAATGCTGCAACTTGCTGAAAACTGTCCACAATGTTCATTTCATCTCAAATAGACAGCACAGCAAAAATTGGACATCCAGAGTGCATCAAACATGATTTAGAGCTTGTTTATGGAAAAGTGGTTATTTCTGTATTTCAATGCTGCAACTTGCTGAAAATTGTCCACAGTGTTCCTATCATCTAGTTTAAACAGTTCTGCAAAAAAATACTTCCAGAGTGCAGCAAACATGATTTAGAGCTTGTTTATGGAAAAGTGGTTATTTCTGTATTTCAATGTGCAACTTGCTGAAAATTGTCCACAGTGTCCCTATAATCTAGTTTAAACAGTTCTGCAAACAAAATACTTCCAGAGTGCATCAAACATGATTTAGAGCTTGTTTATGAAAAAAGTGTTTTCTGTATTTCAATGCTGCAACTTGCTGAAAATTGTCCACAGTGTTCCTATAATCTAGTTTAAACAGTTCTGCAAACAAAATACTTCCAGGGTGCAGCAAATATGATTTAGAGCTTGTTTATGGAAAAGTGGTTATTTCTGCATTTCAATGTTGCAACTTGCTGAAAACTGTCCACAATGTTCATTTCATCTCAAATAGACAGCACAGCAAAAATTGGACATCCAGAGTGCATCAAACATGATTTAGAGCTTGTTTATGGAAAAGTGGTTATTTCTGTATTTCAATGCTGCAACTTGCTGAAAATTGTCCACAGTGTATAATCTAGTTTAAATAGTTCTGCAAACAAAATACTTCCAGAGTGCATCAAACATGATTTAGAGCTTGTTTATGAAAAAAAGTGTTTTCTGTATTTCAATGCTGCAACTTGCTGAAAATTGTCCACAGTGTTCCTATAATCTAGTTTAAACAGTTCTGCAAACAAAATACTTCCAGAGTGCAGCAAATATGATTTAGAGCTTGTTTATGGAAAAGTGGTTATTTCTGCATTTCAATGTTGCAACTTGCTGAAAACTGTCCACAATGTTCATTTCATCTCAAATAGACAGCACAGCAAAAATTGGACATCCAGAGTGCATCAAACATGATTTAGAGCTTGTTTATGGAAAAGTGGTTATTTCTGTATTTCAATGCTGCAACTTGCTGAAAATTGTCCACAAGTGTCCCTATAATCTAGTTTAAACAGTTCTGCAAACAAAATACTTCCAGAGTGCATCAAACATGATTTAGAGCTTGTTTATGAAAAAAAGTGTTTTCTGTATTTCAATGCTGCAACTTGCTGAAAACTGTCCACAATGTTCATTTCATCTCAAATAGACAGCACAGCAAAAATTGGACATCCAGAGTGCATCAAACATGATTTAGAGCTTGTTTATGGAAAAGTGGTTATTTCTGCATTTCAATGTTGCAACTTGCTGAAAATGTCCACAATGTTCATTTCATCTCAAATAAGACAGCACAGCAAAAATTGGACATCCAGAGTGCATCAAACATGATTTAGAGCTTGTTTATGGAAAAGTGGTTATTTCTGTATTTCAATGCTGCAACTTGCTGAAAATTGTCCACAAGTGTCCCTATAATCTAGTTTAAACAGTTCTGCAAACAAAATACTTCCAGAGTGCATCAAACATGATTTAGAGCTTGTTTATGAAAAAAAGTGTTTTCTGTATTTCAATGCTGCAACTTGCTGAAAACTGTCCACAATGTTCATTTCATCTCAAATAGACAGCACAGCAAAAATTGGACATCCAGAGTGCATCAAACATGATTTAGAGCTTGTTTATGGAAAAGTGGTTATTTCTGTATTTCAATGCTGCAACTTGCTGAAAATTGTCCACAAGTGTCCCTATAATCTAGTTTAAACAGTTCTGCAAACAAAATACTTCCAGAGTGCATCAAACATGATTTAGAGCTTGTTTATGAAAAAAAGTGTTTTCTGTATTTCAATGCTGCAACTTGCTGAAAACTGTCCACAATGTTCATTTCATCTCAAATAGACAGCACAGCAAAAATTGGACATCCAGAGTGCATCAAACATGATTTAGAGCTTGTTTATGGAAAAGTGGTTATTTCTGTATTTCAATGTTGCAACTTGCTGAAAACTGTCCACAATGTTCATTTCATCTCAAATAAGACAGCACAGCAAAAATTGGACATCCAGAGTGCATCAAACATGATTTAGAGCTTGTTTATGGAAAAGTGGTTATTTCTGTATTTCAATGCTGCAACTTGCTGAAAATTGTCCACAAGTGTCCCTATAATCTAGTTTAAACAGTTCTGCAAACAAAATACTTCCAGAGTGCATCAAACATGATTTAGAGCTTGTTTATGAAAAAAAGTGTTTTCTGTATTTCAATGCTGCAACTTGCTGAAAACTGTCCACAATGTTCATTTCATCTCAAATAGACAGCACAGCAAAAATTGGACATCCAGAGTGCATCAAACATGATTTAGAGCTTGTTTATGGAAAAGTGGTTATTTCTGTATTTCAATGCTGCAACTTGCTGAAAATTGTCCACAAGTGTCCCTATAATCTAGTTTAAACAGTTCTGCAAACAAAATACTTCCAGAGTGCATCAAACATGATTTAGAGCTTGTTTATGAAAAAAAGTGTTTTCTGTATTTCAATGCTGCAACTTGCTGAAAATTGTCCACAGTGTCCCTATAATCTAGTTTAAACAGTTCTGCAAACAAAATACTTCCAGGGCGCAAACATTGATTTAGAGCTTGTTTATGGAAAAGTGGTTATTTCTGTATTTCAATGTTGCAACTTGCTGAAAACTGTCCACAATGTTCATTTCATCTCAAATAGACAGCACAGCAAAAATTGGACATCCAGAGTGCATCAAACATGATTTAGAGCTTGTTTATGGAAAAAAGTGTTTTCTGTATTTCAATGCTGCAACTTGCTGAAAACTGTCCACAATGTTCATTTCATCTCAAATAGACAGCACAGCAAAAATTGGACATCCAGAGTGCATCAAACATGATTTAGAGCTTGTTTATGGAAAAGTGGTTATTTCTGTATTTCAATGCTGCAACTTGCTGAAAATTGTCCACAGTGTTCCTATAATCTAGTTTAAACAGTTCTGCAAACAAAATACTTCCAGAGTGCATCAAACATGATTTAGAGCTTGTTTATGAAAAAAAGTGTTTTCTGTATTTCAATGCTGCAACTTGCTGAAAATTGTCCACAGTGTTCCTATAATCTAGTTTAAACAGTTCTGCAAACAAAATACTTCCAGAGTGCATCAAACATGATTTAGAGCTTGTTTATGGAAAAGTGGTTATTTCTGCATTTCAATGTTGCAACTTGCTGAAAACTGTCCACAATGTTCATTTCATCTCAAATAGACAGCACAGCAAAAATTGGACATCCAGAGTGCATCAAACATGATTTAGAGCTTGTTTATGGAAAAGTGGTTATTTCTGTATTTCAATGCTGCAACTTGCTGAAAATTGTCCACAAGTGTCCCTATAATCTAGTTTAAACAGTTCTGCAAACAAAATACTTCCAGAGTGCATCAAACATGATTTAGAGCTTGTTTATGAAAAAAAGTGTTTTCTGTATTTCAATGCTGCAACTTGCTGAAAACTGTCCACAATGTTCATTTCATCTCAAATAGACAGCACAGCAAAAATTGGACATCCAGAGTGCATCAAACATGATTTAGAGCTTGTTTATGGAAAAGTGGTTATTTCTGCATTTCAATGTTGCAACTTGCTGAAAAGTGTCCACAATGTTCATTTCATCTCAAATAAGACAGCACAGCAAAAATTGGACATCCAGAGTGCATCAAACATGATTTAGAGCTTGTTTATGGAAAAGTGGTTATTTCTGTATTTCAATGCTGCAACTTGCTGAAAATTGTCCACAAGTGTCCCTATAATCTAGTTTAAACAGTTCTGCAAACAAAATACTTCCAGAGTGCATCAAACATGATTTAGAGCTTGTTTATGAAAAAAAGTGTTTTCTGTATTTCAATGCTGCAACTTGCTGAAAACTGTCCACAATGTTCATTTCATCTCAAATAGACAGCACAGCAAAAATTGGACATCCAGAGTGCATCAAACATGATTTAGAGCTTGTTTATGGAAAAGTGGTTATTTCTGTATTTCAATGCTGCAACTTGCTGAAAATTGTCCACAAGTGTCCCTATAATCTAGTTTAAACAGTTCTGCAAACAAAATACTTCCAGAGTGCATCAAACATGATTTAGAGCTTGTTTATGAAAAAAAGTGTTTTCTGTATTTCAATGCTGCAACTTGCTGAAAATTGTCCACAGTGTCCCTATAATCTAGTTTAAACAGTTCTGCAAACAAAATACTTCCAGGGCGCAAACATGATTTAGAGCTTGTTTATGGAAAAGTGGTTATTTCTGCATTTCAATGTTGCAACTTGCTGAAAACTGTCCACAATGTTCATTTCATCTCAAATAGACAGCACAGCAAAAATTGGACATCCAGAGTGCATCAAACATGATTTAGAGCTTGTTTATGAAAAAAAGTGTTTTCTGTATTTCAATGCTGCAACTTGCTGAAAACTGTCCACAATGTTCATTTCATCTCAAATAGACAGCACAGCAAAAATTGGACATCCAGAGTGCATCAAACATGATTTAGAGCTTGTTTATGGAAAAGTGGTTATTTCTGTATTTCAATGCTGCAACTTGCTGAAAATTGTCCACAGTGTTCCTATCATCTAGTTTAAACAGTTCTGCAAAAAAATACTTCCAGAGTGCATCAAACATGATTTAGAGCTTGTTTATGGAAAAGTGGTTATTTCTGTATTTCAATGTGCAACTTGCTGAAAATTGTCCACAGTGTCCCTATAATCTAGTTTAAACAGTTCTGCAAACAAAATACTTCCAGAGTGCATCAAACATGATTTAGAGCTTGTTTATGAAAAAAAGTGTTTTCTGTATTTCAATGCTGCAACTTGCTGAAAATTGTCCACAGTGTTCCTATAATCTAGTTTAAACAGTTCTGCAAACAAAATACTTCCAGGGTGCATCAAATATGATTTAGAGCTTGTTTATGGAAAAGTGGTTATTTCTGCATTTCAATGTTGCAACTTGCTGAAAACTGTCCACAATGTTCATTTCATCTCAAATAGACAGCACAGCAAAAATTGGACATCCAGAGTGCATCAAACATGATTTAGAGCTTGTTTATGGAAAAGTGGTTATTTCTGTATTTCAATGCTGCAACTTGCTGAAAATTGTCCACAGTGTTCCTATAATCTAGTTTAAACAGTTCTGCAAACAAAATACTTCCAGAGTGCATCAAACATGATTTAGAGCTTGTTTATGAAAAAAAGTGTTTTCTGTATTTCAATGCTGCAACTTGCTGAAAATTGTCCACAGTGTTCCTATAATCTAGTTTAAACAGTTCTGCAAACAAAATACTTCCAGAGTGCATCAAACATGATTTAGAGCTTGTTTATGGAAAAGTGGTTATTTCTGCATTTCAATGTTGCAACTTGCTGAAAACTGTCCACAATGTTCATTTCATCTCAAATAGACAGCACAGCAAAAATTGGACATCCAGAGTGCATCAAACATGATTTAGAGCTTGTTTATGGAAAAGTGGTTATTTCTGTATTTCAATGCTGCAACTTGCTGAAAATTGTCCACAAGTGTCCCTATAATCTAGTTTAAACAGTTCTGCAAACAAAATACTTCCAGAGTGCATCAAACATGATTTAGAGCTTGTTTATGAAAAAAAGTGTTTTCTGTATTTCAATGCTGCAACTTGCTGAAAACTGTCCACAATGTTCATTTCATCTCAAATAGACAGCACAGCAAAAATTGGACATCCAGAGTGCATAAAACATGATTTAGAGCTTGTTTATGGAAAAGTGGTTATTTCTGCATTTCAATGTTGCAACTTGCAGAAAAGTGTCCACAATGTTCATTTCATCTCAAATAAGACAGCACAGCAAAAATTGGACATCCAGAGTGCATCAAACATGATTTAGAGCTTGTTTATGGAAAAGTGGTATTTCTGTATTTCAATGCTGCAACTTGCTGAAAATTGTCCACAAGTGTCCCTATAATCTAGTTTAAACAGTTCTGCAAACAAAATACTTCCAGAGTGCATCAAACATGATTTAGAGCTTGTTTATGAAAAAAAAGTGTTTTCTGTATTTCAATGCTGCAACTTGCTGAAAACTGTCCACAATGTTCATTTCATCTCAAATAGACAGCACAGCAAAAATTGGACATCCAGAGTGCATCAAACATGATTTAGAGCTTGTTTATGGAAAAGTGGTTATTTCTGTATTTCAATGCTGCAACTTGCTGAAAATTGTCCACAAGTGTCCCTATAATCTAGTTTAAACAGTTCTGCAAACAAAATACTTCCAGAGTGCATCAAACATGATTTAGAGCTTGTTTATGAAAAAAAGTGTTTTCTGTATTTCAATGCTGCAACTTGCTGAAAACTGTCCACAATGTTCATTTCATCTCAAATAGACAGCACAGCAAAAATTGGACATCCAGAGTGCATCAAACATGATTTAGAGCTTGTTTATGGAAAAGTGGTTATTTCTGCATTTCAATGTTGCAACTTGCTGAAAAGTGTCCACAATGTTCATTTCATCTCAAATAAGACAGCACAGCAAAAATTGGACATCCAGAGTGCATCAAACATGATTTAGAGCTTGTTTATGGAAAAGTGGTTATTTCTGTATTTCAATGCTGCAACTTGCTGAAAATTGTCCACAAGTGTCCCTATAATCTAGTTTAAACAGTTCTGCAAACAAAATACTTCCAGAGTGCATCAAACATGATTTAGAGCTTGTTTATGAAAAAAAGTGTTTTCTGTATTTCAATGCTGCAACTTGCTGAAAACTGTCCACAATGTTCATTTCATCTCAAATAGACAGCACAGCAAAAATTGGACATCCAGAGTGCATCAAACATGATTTAGAGCTTGTTTATGGAAAAGTGGTTATTTCTGTATTTCAATGCTGCAACTTGCTGAAAATTGTCCACAAGTGTCCCTATAATCTAGTTTAAACAGTTCTGCAAACAAAATACTTCCAGAGTGCATCAAACATGATTTAGAGCTTGTTTATGAAAAAAAAGTGTTTTCTGTATTTCAATGCTGCAACTTGCTGAAAATTGTCCACAGTGTCCCTATAATCTAGTTTAAACAGTTCTGTAAACAAAATACTTCCAGGGCGCAAAGTATTGATTTAGAGCTTGTTTATGGAAAAGTGGTTATTTCTGCATTTCAATGTTGCAACTTGCTGAAAACTGTCCACAATGTTCATTTCATCTCAAATAGACAGCACAGCAAAAATGGGACATCCAGAGTGCATCAAACATGATTTAGAGCTTGTTTATGGAAAAGTGGTTATTTCTGCATTTCAATGTTGCAACTTGCTGAAAAGTGTCCACAATGTTCATTTCATCTCAAATAAGACAGCACAGCAAAAATTGGACATCCAGAGTGCATCAAACATGATTTAGAGCTTGTTTATGGAAAAGTGGTTATTTCTGTATTTCAATGCTGCAACTTGCTGAAAATTGTCCACAAGTGTCCCTATAATCTAGTTTAAACAGTTCTGCAAACAAAATACTTCCAGAGTGCATCAAACATGATTTAGAGCTTGTTTATGAAAAAAAAGTTTTTTCTGTATTTCAATGCTGCAACTTGCTGAAAACTGTCCACAATGTTCATTTCATCTCAAATAGACAGCACAGCAAAAATTGGACATCCAGAGTGCATCAAACATGATTTAGAGCTTGTTTATGGAAAAGTGGTTATTTCTGTATTTCAATGCTGCAACTTGCTGAAAATTGTCCACAAGTGTCCCTATAATCTAGTTTAAACAGTTCTGCAAACAAAATACTTCCAGAGTGCATCAAACATGATTTAGAGCTTGTTTATGAAAAAAAGTGTTTTCTGTATTTCAATGCTGCAACTTGCTGAAAATTGTCCACAGTGTTCCTATAATCTAGTTTAAACAGTTCTGCAAACAAAATACTTCCAGAGTGCATCAAACATGATTTAGAGCTTGTTTATGGAAAAGTGGTTATTTCTGCATTTCAATGTTGCAACTTGCTGAAAACTGTCCACAATGTTCATTTCATCTCAAATAGACAGCACAGCAAAAATTGGACATCCAGAGTGCATCAAACATGATTTAGAGCTTGTTTATGGAAAAGTGGTTATTTCTGTATTTCAATGCTGCAACTTGCTGAAAATTGTCCACAAGTGTCCCTATAATCTAGTTTAAACAGTTCTGCAAACAAAATACTTCCAGAGTGCATCAAACATGATTTAGAGCTTGTTTATGAAAAAAAAGTGTTTTCTGTATTTCAATGCTGCAACTTGCTGAAAATTGTCCACAGTGTCCCTATAATCTAGTTTAAACAGTTCTGCAAACAAAATACTTCCAGGGCGCAAATATTGATTTAGAGCTTGTTTATGGAAAAGTGGTTATTTCTGCATTTCAATGTTGCAACTTGCTGAAAACTGTCCACAATGTTCATTTCATCTCAAATAGACAGCACAGCAAAAATTGGACATCCAGAGTGCATCAAACATGATTTAGAGCTTGTTTATGAAAAAAAGTGTTTTCTGTATTTCAATGCTGCAACTTGCTGAAAACTGTCCACAATGTTCATTTCATCTCAAATAGACAGCACAGCAAAAATTGGACATCCAGAGTGCATCAAACATGATTTAGAGCTTGTTTATGGAAAAGTGGTTATTTCTGTATTTCAATGCTGCAACTTGCTGAAAATTGTCCACAGTGTTCCTATCATCTAGTTTAAACAGTTCTGCAAAAAAATACTTCCAGAGTGCATCAAACATGATTTAGAGCTTGTTTATGGAAAAGTGGTTATTTCTGTATTTCAATGCTGCAACTTGCTGAAAATTGTCCACAGTGTCCCTATAATCTAGTTTAAACAGTTCTGCAAACAAAATACTTCCAGAGTGCATCAAACATGATTTAGAGCTTGTTTATGAAAAAAAGTGTTTTCTGTATTTCAATGCTGCAACTTGCTGAAAATTGTCCACAGTGTTCCTATAATCTAGTTTAAACAGTTCTGCAAACAAAATACTTCCAGAGTGCATCAAACATGATTTAGAGCTTGTTTATGGAAAAGTGGTTATTTCTGTATTTCAATGTTGCAACTTGCTGAAAACTGTCCACAATGTTCATTTCATCTCAAATAGACAGCACAGCAAAAATTGGACATCCAGAGTGCATCAAACATGATTTAGAGCTTGTTTATGGAAAAGTGGTTATTTCTGTATTTCAATGCTGCAACTTGCTGAAAATTGTCCACAAGTGTCCCTATAATCTAGTTTAAACAGTTCTGCAAACAAAATACTTCCAGAGTGCATCAAACATGATTTAGAGCTTGTTTATGAAAAAAAACTGTTTTCTGTATTTCAATGCTGCAACTTGCTGAAAACTGTCCACAATGTTCATTTCATCTCAAATAGACAGCACAGCAAAAAATTGGACATCCAGAGTGCATCAAACATGATTTAGAGCTTGTTTATGGAAAAGTGGTTATTTCTGTATTTCAATGCTGCAACTTGCTGAAAATTGTCCACAAGTGTCCCTATAATCTAGTTTAAACAGTTCTGCAAACAAAATACTTCCAGAGTGCATCAAACATGATTTAGAGCTTGCTTATGAAAAAAAGTGTTTTCTGTATTTCAATGCTGCAAACTTGCTGAAAATTGTCCACAGTGTTCCTATAATCTAGTTTAAACAGTTCTGCAAACAAAATACTTCCAGAGTGCATCAAATATTGATTTAGAGCTTGTTTATGGAAAAGTGGTTATTTCTGCATTTCAATGTTGCAACTTGCTGAAAACTGTCCACAATGTTCATTTCATCTCAAATAGACAGCACAGCAAAAATTGGACATCCAGAGTGCATCAAACATGATTTAGAGCTTGTTTATGGAAAAGTGGTTATTTCTGTATTTCAATGCTGCAACTTGCTGAAAATTGTCCACAAGTGTCCCTATAATCTAGTTTAAACAGTTCTGCAAACAAAATACTTCCAGAGTGCATCAAACATGATTTAGAGCTTGTTTATGAAAAAAAGTGTTTTCTGTATTTCAATGCTGCAACTTGCTGAAAATTGTCCACAGTGTCCCTATAATCTAGTTTAAACAGTTCTGCAAACAAAATACTTCCAGGGCGCAAATATTGATTTAGAGCTTGTTTATGGAAAAGTGGTTATTTCTGCATTTCAATGTTGCAACTTGCTGAAAACTGTCCACAATGTTCATTTCATCTCAAATAGACAGCACAGCAAAAATTGGACATCCAGAGTGCATCAAACATGATTTAGAGCTTGTTTATGAAAAAAAGTGTTTTCTGTATTTCAATGCTGCAACTTGCTGAAAACTGTCCACAATGTTCATTTCATCTCAAATAGACAGCACAGCAAAAATTGGACATCCAGAGTGCATCAAACATGATTTAGAGCTTGTTTATGGAAAAGTGGTTATTTCTGTATTTCAATGCTGCAACTTGCTGAAAATTGTCCACAGTGTTCCTATCATCTAGTTTAAACAGTTCTGCAAAAAAATACTTCCAGAGTGCAGCAAATATGATTTAGAGCTTGTTTATGGAAAAGTGGTTATTTCTGTATTTCAATGCTGCAACTTGCTGAAAATTGTCCACAGTGTCCCTATAATCTAGTTTAAACAGTTCTGCAAACAAAATACTTCCAGAGTGCATCAAACATGATTTAGAGCTTGTTTATGAAAAAAAGTTTTTCTGTATTTCAATGCTGCAACTTGCTGAAAATTGTCCACAGTGTTCCTATAATCTAGTTTAAACAGTTCTGCAAACAAAATACTTCCAGGTGCAGCAAATATGATTTAGAGCTTGTTTATGGAAAAGTGGTTATTTCTGCATTTCAATGTTGCAACTTGCTGAAAACTGTCCACAATGTTCATTTCATCTCAAATAGACAGCACAGCAAAAATTGGACATCCAGAGTGCATCAAACATGATTTAGAGCTTGTTTATGGAAAAGTGGTTATTTCTGTATTTCAATGCTGCAACTTGCTGAAAATTGTCCACAGTGTTCCATAATCTAGTTTAAACAGTTCTGCAAACAAAATACTTCCAGAGTGCATCAAACATGATTTAGAGCTTGTTTATGAAAAAAAGTGTTTTCTGTATTTCAATGCTGCAACTTGCTGAAAATTGTCCACAGTGTTCCTATAATCTAGTTTTAACAGTTCTGCAAACAAAATACTTCCAGGGTGCAGCAAATATTGATTTAGAGCTTGTTTATGGAAAAGTGGTTATTTCTGCATTTCAATGTTGCAACTTGCTGAAAACTGTCCACAATGTTCATTTCATCTCAAATAGACAGCACAGCAAAAATTGGACATCCAGAGTGCATAAACATGATTTAGAGCTTGTTTATGGAAAAGTGGTTATTTATGTATTTCAATGCTGCACTTGCTGAAGATTGTCCACAAGTGTCCCTATAATCTAGTTAAACAGTTTCTGCAAACAAAATACTTCCGAGTGCATCAAACATGATTTAGAGCTTGTTTATGAAAAAAAAGTGGTTTCTGTATTCAATGCTGCAACTTGCTGAAAAGCTGTCCACAATGTTCATTTCATCTCAAATAGACAGCACAGCAAAAATTGGACATCCAGAGTGGCATCAAACATGATTTAGACTTGTTTATGGAAAAGTGGTTATTTATTGTATTTCAATGCTGCAACTTGCTGAAAATTGTCCACAAGTGTCCCTATAATCTAGTTAACAGTTTCTGCAAACAAATACTTCCAGAGTGAATCAAACATGATTTAGAGCTTGTTTAGGAAAAAAAAGTGTTTTTCTGTATTTCATGCTGCAACTTGCTGAAAATTGTCCACAGTGGTCCCTATAATCTAGTTTAAACAGTTCTGTAAACAAAATACTTCCAGGGGGCGCAAAGTATTGATTTAGAGCTTGTTTATGGCAAAGTGGTTATTTCTGCATTTCAATGTTGCAACTTGCTGAAAACTGTCCACAATGTTCATTTCATCTCAAATAGACAGCACAGCAAAAAATGGGACATCCAGAGTGCATAAAACATGATTTAGAGCTTGTTTATGGAAAAGTGGTTATTTTCTGCATTTCAATGTTGCAACTTGCTGAAAAGTGTCCACAATGTTCATTTCATCTCAAATAAGACAGCACAGCAAAATTGGACATCCAGAGTGCATCAAACATGATTTAGAGCTTGTTTATGGAAAAGTGGTTATTTATGTATTTCAATGCTGCAACTTGCTGAAAATTGTCCACAAGTGTCCCTATATCTAGTTTGTAAAAACAGTTCTGCAAACAAAATACTTCCAGAGTGCATCAAACATGATTAGAGCTTGTTTATGAAAAAAAAAACTGTTTCTGTATTTCAATGCTGCACTTGCTGAAAACTGTCCACAATGTTCATTTCATCTCAAATAGACAGCACAGCAAAAAATTGGACATCCAGAGTGCATCAAATCATATTTAGAGCTTGTTTATGGAAAAAGTGGTTATTTCTGTATTTCAATGCTGCAACTTGCTGAAAATTGTCCACAAGTGTCCCTATAATCTAGTTTAAACAGTTCTGCAAAAAAATACTTCCAGAGTGCATCAAACATGATTTAGAGCTTGTTTATGAAAAAAAGTGTTTTCTGTATTTCAATGCTGCAACTTGCTGAAAATGTCCACAGTGTTCCTATAATCTAGTTTAAACAGTTCTGCAAAAAAATACTTCCAGGGTGCAGCAAATATTGATTTAGAGCTTGTTTATGGAAAAGTGGTTATTTCTGCATTTCAATGTTGCAACTTGCTGAAAACTGTCCACAATGTTCATTTCATCTCAAATAGACAGCACAGCAAAAATTGGACATCCAGAGTGCATCAAACATGATTTAGAGCTTGTTTATGGAAAAGTGGTTATTTATGTATTTCAATGCTGCAACTTGCTGAAAATGTCCACAAGTGTCCCTATAATCTAGTTTAAACAGTTCTGCAAACAAAATACTTCCAGAGTGCATCAAACATGATTTAGAGCTTGTTTATGAAAAAAAGTGTTTTCTGTATTTCAATGCTGCAACTTGCTGAAAACTGTCCACATGTTCATTTCATCTCAAATAGACAGCACAGCAAAAATTGGACATCCAGAGTGCATCAAACATGATTTAGAGCTTGTTTATGGAAAAGTGGTTATTTCTGTATTTCAATGCTGCAACTTGCTGAAAATTGTCCACAGTGTCCCTATAATCTAGTTTAAACAGTTCTGCAAACAAAATACTTCCAGAGTGCATCAAACATGATTTAGAGCTTGTTTATGAAAAAAAGTGTTTTCTGTATTTCAATGCTGCAACTTGCTGAAAATTGTCCACAGTGTCCCTATAATCTAGTTTAAACAGTTCTGCAAACAAAATACTTCCAGGGCGCAAAGTATTGATTTAGAGCTTGTTTATGGAAAGTGGTTATTTCTGCATTTCAATGTTGCAACTTGCTGAAAACTGTCCACAATGTTCATTTCATCTCAAAAACAGCACAGCAAAAATGGGACATCCAGAGTGCATCAAACATGATTTAGAGCTTGTTTATGGAAAAGTGGTTATTTCTGTCATTTCAATGTTGCAACTTGCTGAAAAGTGTCCACAATGTTCATTTCATCTCAAATAAGACAGCACAGCAAAATTGGACATCCAGAGTGCATCAAACATGATTTAGAGCTTGTTTATGGAAAAGTGGTTATTTATGTATTTCAATGCTGCAACTTGCTGAAAATTGTCCACAGTTCCCTATAATCTAGTTTAAACAGTTCTGCAAACAAAATACTTCCAGAGTGCATCAAACATGATTTAGAGCTTGTTTATGAAAAAAATGTGTTTTCTGTATTTCAATGCTGCAACTTGCTGAAAACTGTCCACAATGTTCATTTCATCTCAAATAGACAGCACAGCAAAAATTGGACATCCAGAGTGCATCAAACATGATTTAGAGCTTGTTTATGGAAAAGTGGTTATTTCTCTGTATTTCAATGCTGCAACTTGCTGAAAATTGTCCACAATGTCCCTATAATCTAGTTTAAACAGTTCTGCAAACAAAATACTTCCAGAGTGCATCAAACATGATTTAGAGCTTGTTTATGAAAAAAAGTGTTTTCTGTATTTCAATGCTGCAACTTGCTGAAAATTGTCCACAGTGTTCCTATAATCTAGTTTAAACAGTTCTGCAAACAAATACTTCCAGGTGCAGCAAATATTGATTTAGAGCTTGTTTATGGAAAAGTGGTTATTTCTGCATTTCAATGTTGCAACTTGCTGAAACTGTCCACATGTTCATTTCATCTCAAATAGACAGCACAGCAAAATTGGACATCCAGAGTGCATCAAACATGATTTAGAGCTTGTTTATGGAAAAGTGGTTATTTTCTGTATTTCAATGCTGCAACTTGCTGAAAATTGTCCACAGTTTTTCATAATCTATTTTAAATAGTTCTGCAAACAAAATACTTCCAGAGTGCATCAAACATGATTTAGAGCTTGTTTATGGAAAAAGTGTTTTCTGTATTTCAATGCTGCAACTTGCTGAAAATTGTCCACAGTGTTCCTATAATCTAGTTT